>NC_062965.1:31163718-31463718 GCF_023119035.1 Salvia hispanica | reverse complement strand
AATTTTCTCACCTATTATGTTTTTGATATAATTAATTATCCAAACAGTAAAAATCTCCTTTTTCTCTGGCAAATAATTTGAGTATTTTATTGATGTAGGAAACTGTGGGACTATTTGAGAATGAACAGTTAGGCAGCTTGGCAAAAATAGAAACTGCAATTTTACAAAGAGAGTGGGAAGTGTTGGTATATATAGTGATAATTCAGTTTTTAAACTATACATTTGTGGATTAAAAACTGTTTGTACAGTAGAAATTGGTTTGTAACTATGGGCCTGATCGATCAGGTATGGTACGTTTATTTTTGTTTATTATTGGATAACAGGCTACACCTGTCTCTCACTTTATAACCAAATGCAATAAATGAACCATAATTTTGTCAATTACTACTATATATGATCAACCTAATAATATCGTAATACAACTATACTTACTGTTTGTTTTTATAACTCCTTCAAATTGGTTTTACAAACAATGAAACAATCCTGTCATATTAATACAGTAGTACTATTATAAATAGTGTATACTACTACTACTATATAGTTAAAGCTCCTGCCTACTATTTTTCCTTACTTTTGATTTTCTGATTCTAGATATATCTTTTATCAAAATTTATTGTGTCAGAATCCAGATTCTCAGACACCAGCTTGATGGTAGATATATATACACGGTTTATCATGATTTCGTTTACCATTAATTTGCCTGTTCCTTTAGGAAGTGTAGAGATGAAATTTCATGTTATATTTTAATATTGCATTTATATTTTCCAATTATTAATTGATTTATTAATTAATACTTCATCTATCTTTAAAACTAGTCTTATTTGTGAAAGATACATATTTTTTTAATATCTAATTACTACTCCCTCCATTTCATAGTAATGGAGACAAAACTTTTCGGCACGGAAACTAAGAAAAATTGTGTTAGATGAGTTGAGTAAAGAGAGAATAAAGTGGAAAATGAAAAAGGTAGAGAGATGAAGAGAGAATAAAGTAGATGTGGAAAAATGTGTTGACTTTTACTAAAAAGGGTAATGACTCTATTACTATGAAACAAACGGAAATGAAAAAACGTCTCTATAACTATGGAATGGAGGGAGTATTAAATAGGAGAGAGAATAAATGTGAGTGAAGTAGAAGAAAAAAATGGTGTGAAAATTTTCTTAGAAAAATATAATTAGTTTTGGTTAACAAATTGAAATTAAAAAACAGTACTATTATATTAACGGATAGAGTATTATTAACTTTATTCGCAAAAAACTCTAATAATATTAACTTTATATACATATTGTGTATAAAGCAACTTAGAACATAACTTAATTTGGTAGCCCGTACACTTATTTTCAATAATACTCTTCCTAAAATTTTCATAAGAACAAAGATATAATTATAGAAAACAGGAGTATTGTATCTAAAAAGTCAAATTATACAATAATAATTACTACTACTATACGAACCTCTCGTATTTATGACTCAACTTTATTAAGAGGATCACATATATAATTTAAACCTCCTCTTTTACTACCTAGATTGCAAATTACATGTTTCCTCTGTCCCATAACAATACATGCAATTAAAATGATAATGAGAATTAATGCACAATTGATAAAATAAGAAAAAAAAAATAAGGATAGTTAAAATAGTGTTAATGGACAATATGATCCACATTATTATTATAGTATCTAATGAGTTATAATGGGAGTCATAGTGGTACAAGTTGTACTAAAATGATGTATATATATGAGTAATGAGTTGATGACAACTTCCATAAATAAAAATACACATAATTTTATGGAACAAACGAAATTAGAAATTACAAATATTCTAATAGGGTTGAGAGAGTATTATGTAACTAGCTAGCATCATACGGCTATAATCCATGGTATGGACTTCCAAACAGTTCATAAGATCTAATGTTGTCACAATTGTCTCAAACCTTTTTGGTTTTATTGTCCTAATGTGTTAATTATTTCAGCAATTCATTTCTTGAATCTTGTAACAATACCCAAATCATTCAATTATTGGCCAGATAACTAAAAGGATTAAGAATATGAACAACTAAAATAAAACATTGTCAAGATACTAAATTTTATTTCCCTATAGAATTGAAAAATAAAGGAGTAAGAATATGAACAACTAAAAATACATCAAAATTAATTACTCTCAAATCATACAGTTATAAAATTTTAGTTCCCTGCAGAATTGAAAAATAAAAACAAAACAACAAAGAAAATCATGTTCAAAGAAAACCAAAAAAGATAAACCCTATGCAATAATCATTGTTGGTTTTTAACTTGCACAGAAGTCTGAAACTCCTAGCCTAGAATGTTTGTGTGCTCGTGTCTCTGCAGTTTCGCGCTTGACTCGCGTGATTTAGCTGTTGCTGATCATTTACTTGTTCAAAACCTTTGGAAGTTTTTCTTGCTTGGATTTTTTTTTTTTTTTGTGACATTCCTTGTTGTTCTAATTTATTGCTAGTAACTTTTTGCTTTGCTTTTTTCTTCTTGTGATTTAGGCTTATCTTTTTTTTCTTTGTTGCGACTTTGTTTGACTCATTATTTGATGGTTTGAACAGTACTTTCTTTGATGACAAAAAAAATACTACTAATGAAACTTGTGTAGCCAACTTGAGGATATTCGTGAATTCTTTATTAACATATTTCTTCTTAATGCAATACGTATATGGAGTACACAATAGGTACCTTCTGGGACATCCCGAAGCATACTGCTTTCAGGCCCATCCGTTTTCATTCAACCTAGCCAAAATGATTTCATAAACCATCAATTATTTTTTTATTAGGAATAAATTTATTTTAGTTTGATGATGCATATTACATTCAAATGTACACAATTTTAATCACACATTTGCCATAAGTCTTTTTATAGAAAAACATCAATTCTTATCACATAATTGAGTAAGATTAATATACATTTAATATCTGAAAGTTAGAGTAATTTGGACATTAAACTCAAACTTGTGATAGTGCGAGTCTTGTTAAGATTAAACAAACAAAGTTTCAACAAAAATTATTTAAGATATGTGAGGATCCGTTGCACTTATACACGAACCGAATGTAATGAAAAGACAAGAGAAAATGAATTTTGGGGGTGATTCCAAATGAAGAAGCATGATCAGAGCGAAGATGTGATAAGATATAAATCGGTAGACCGTTTCTGAAATTGCATTCGTGTTTGATTTCTCTCCTCATTCTCTCTATATATAACTATTTTAATCCTTGCCTCTGTCACATAATCAATTGCATCACAACCTCTGTCTCTATCTATCTATCTCTTCATTTTTATTTTTCTGCAAAATTATTTTCTCAAATTCTGTGTCGTTATACTATATTTACCTCAAAATTTTCCAACCACCTACATACATTCACAAAGCATTATTAAAATTTATCTAGTATGTTCTTATGACTAATCATGTGATCAAACTGATACGAGTCGGTCTCCTTTATATATTATTTAATTTAGAGTAGTAAAATTTAATTTAAATTAGAAGTAAATCAATTACTGGAGTTGAAAACTCTTACGTGGATAACAAATTAACCTTAATTATACTATATAAAATTATTATTGAAATTTGCTAATTACTTCTATTTGAAATTTTAATGTATGATATATATGGAGTAGTATATGATAAATTTAGAAAATGGTGACAAAAATAGATGATATATTTTGTTGGGGTGATTGCGACAGTGAGCATCTATATCAATAGATGCTCACATGCACCATGTTATACAACTATCATCAATTTTGTTTATCTATTAAACGGCACTGAAAATGACAAAATATGTTCAGGATCCAAATTACGAGCAGATATATTTACAAATTCTGTTCTACTGATTCACACCAAAAGTGCACAATTTATTCTTAAAAAAAATCTTCCCTTCGATTCGCTTCTCTTCCGTTCTATTTTTGTCTCTTGTAATATTTTTACCTTTTTTGGCTCCATATCCCCTTTATTATTTCATAAAGAATGAAAAGAGACTTACATTTTAATTTTTTTCATACCCACTTTTTAGGGAGGAAAATCATAAAAATGAAACAATAAATAGTCAGAAATATTGGACTACTGAATTAGGTACTAAAGCTACTCCCACCACTTTACAAAAAAAATAAAAATAAATACTCCCACCATACGAAAATCAATAGTACTATTGGATCAATGCCAGTTTAAGAAATTATTTGTTTTTATAAAGAAAATTGGATGGAAAAAATTAGTAAATAAAAGTTACTACTACCTTTTAATATTTGATATTACAAAAATATATAAATAAAATGGATTAGTGCTGTGTGGAAATAATAATATTGAAATGAGACCTTTAATAACATACGAGCGAAAATAATAGTATAAAATATTTAATGACTGATATAGAGAATATTATAGAGAGGAGTAATTTGTTGTTAATTTAGCTATAAAAATTTTTTTCGTATAAATGTCCACTGCTATTGGATTTGGAAGTATATTAATTTTTTTTATATATAAATTAAATTAATGTAAAAAGAGAAAAAATGGTTGAGATACTATTATTTGAAGATGAATAATTAAAAGATAGAATAAGAAAGAAAGAGAAAATGGTATGAATCTGATATGACGCGTCAGATGCCATATATCGTAAATTTGACTATATTACACTGTTATTATTGTAATATATAGAGAGAGTATTTAATTATTATTAATCAGTCATTGTAAACATCCTTTACTTAAAAGTGTAATTTACCCAAAACCTATCAAATACCAATTGTGTTGCAGTGGAGTCGTTTCAAATTGTTAATTATCACTACTCACTAGGGCCCTTTTCTGGCGAATAATGGGGCATACCTACATTTTGATTATATCATTCAGTAGGTGTTCAGTAAATTCAATATATATACAGATGGCTGAACTATTTGTCATATATATATACTTGCCTGTACAAGATACTTTTATAAATAATTAGTATATTTTGGTGAAAGAAGAAAGGTTATTAAACTAATTCACCCTCGGGCATGGTCCGTTGATTTTTAAATATAGACGTTTAGAATTAAATTGTAAGATCTCCTCTGTAAAGCGTTTGTAGTCCAACGGTTAGGATAATTGCCTTCCAAGCAATAGACCCGGGTTCGACTCCCGGCAAAGGCATTTTTAATTATTCAGATAATCATATTTTCCTTTGACTAATGATTTTAAAATCACATCAATATCATTTTTTATGGTAACTATATCATATATGATGTGATTGCAAATGAGATGCATAGTTGTTAGGCAAGGACAACCCTAACTTGTAAGATATTTTTAAACAAAGTAGCTTACTTATACGATTCCACATAAACAGATTTTATATCTGAAAATGAGTACTATCTCTATTATATAAAATTGCACTCCATTATAGTATATATATGATGTCTGAGATTCCTCAATTTCCAACGATCCACCTTGATAATTAGGCCAATATAATCCCAGTGTGTGAGACAACTTTTGTGATCGTTCTATAGATACAGTGGATCTAATACTATAGTATTAGCTAGATTTTGTGTATTGTTGATCTAATTGATTAGATTAAAAAAATAAATATCTAATTGATTAGATTTTAAATTAATTATTCAAGGAAAAACTTATACTATATCATCCCTCTTCGACGCCCTTCTTTTTTACAAGTGGTTGATACTGTTTTTACGATAATGTGTTCTTATTTTAATATTCATGACTGTAGGAAAAAAATTTGTTCGAATCTATTCATTTGTTTGCGTGGAATCTATTACATTCAACTCTACTTTTATTCTTTGAAGCATGCAATGTAAAACGAGTAAAGTAACCCCTGTGTTAAGTTGTAAACTTTTACTGTACTATTTAATTTCAAAACAAGATATATGAATTTAATTTTTAAATAATAATATTTCCCAAGAATAATGTTTTGTATAAATAATATCTAACCAAAATCGCCACCTTTTGAAAGACCTGGCCAGCACGAAGAGAGAACCAAAGAATAGAAAATATTTGACCCTAAACAAAGAATTGCTACATTTTGATCTTAGAGTTTTGCAGCCGTCGAGGCCGGACGGAGATGGACGCGAGGCAGCCAGTGGTCTTGAGTAGGATGACCCACGTGAGTTACTATTGTTGAAACGGTGCTATTTCCGTAGGTTCGTGTTAGAAATATGGAAAAATCATAAGCCATGCACACACTACTCTAAAATACAATGAAAATAATAAATGAGCGAATACTTTGAATTGTATTGTGTGTTCTTCTGTCCTAGACTTTACATCTATTTATTTATAAGCCAGAAGTTGATATGAAATGATTAACATTCAAGTTACTCATAGTGAGTGAGTGAATTCTTCAAAATTTAAGGCCAAAGCAAAAACCTTGGCCACAGCCCACATGAGTCATGACTCATGACCAAAAGCCTTTCCTTTATATCTATCGTTTCCAACAGTTAGTTGGCATTACATTTAAGTAAATCCATGCACAAACTAGAGGTTAATTTAATTATGCACATGGAAAATGGGTTATGGTTGAATAAGTAAGAGAATTAAAAATTACTACGACTTATATATCGACATTTAAAAAAATGTGTGATAAAGGTGTGGGGGACCTTGTATAATTGGGGTTTGATATTTTGGATGGACCATCTCACTTTTTCCTTTTCATAACTGTCATTTTATTGAGACTACGCAATTAGGTAAGCCCATATAAGATTAGTAATGTTGTTGCAGACAGGAAATAGTTAAGGTATTTTTTTTCCTACACTATCAAAATTCACATATCACAATACTAAATCAGGTGTCTCAATCTAGGGATTTTTTTTTCTTCAAAGATTCGGTGTTGCTACTAAGTAGGTAGATGATACTCAAATTCACAATTTCTCAATCACAAGATCTTTTGCCTCTTTGTCTATTCAATATTGTTTTATGAGTTCAATAGAGATGGCATAAAGTGCTTTCCACTCAAGTAATAGGGAGCAGGAGATAATTAAAGCCCTCGTTGAATTATTTTATTAACTTTTTTCTATTAAAAATTTAGTTTAGTTTCGTGTAAATTATTATGTAAAATTTTCTATAAATAATTTAAATTAATTAAAAATATATTTTAAAATAAAATTTAGAAATTCAGCCTCTATTAATAAATATTTCTGCATCCACTACCGTTCCAAGAAGGAAAACGAACACTCAAAATTACATGAACCCCCAAAAAACCCTCCTGGTAGTGGGGTTGTGACTTGTGACCATTAAAATCTAACAAATAAAATCCTCCCGTTTTGGAAAAATCTCATGATGACTGTTGGGTCTGAAATAGCTAAAGCCCTACAACTAATTCTGGTAGATTGTGTCAAATATCATGATTAGAAAACATCGTAAAGTGGCGAGGTTTTTTCGACTTAGATAGTGTCAAAACTAATTTATTGATACTAGGTAGTACTTAGTATATTTTTTCAATTTTTATTTATTGAGTTAGAGTGAAACTACAAATTTTATGTTCAGATTAGTATATTTGGGCCTAAAAAGAACTATAAATATTATCAATATTTATTGCTATTGGTTACCACTGGAGTATTACTTTTACTTATTACAGTGGTCCAAAGAATTGAAATGGAGTACAACAGAAGCATGTGCATAATGTAATAGGGCCATTCCATGAAGACTATAGGCCCACTTCATAATCCATTTACATACCACCATATACATAGATTGATTTCAAAATTGGTCATTTGTGATTTATTATAATTCTATAAATCAATAATAAATAAAAAAAATTGTAAGATTTCTTCTAATAAAGTTAGGAAGTAAGGAAACCATTGCTTGCTTGTAATTTTAATCAATTTATGATCCTGATGAATCAAGTGTAGGTAAACGTGATCTTTTACACTCTTTAAGAATTGATTTAGTTTAGGGCTTTGAACCTATTTCCGAGTTATCCTCTATAATTCCAATATATCTATGGTCATTTATCAATTAATTTGTAAATCGTTATCTATTTTCAAATTCTAAAAATATTTTTATGAGTCGGAATAATGTCACCACTTTCAATTGTCACAAAATTAACATCCTGACTGGTAGGCCTGTCAAATTGGGTACACGCGGATACCCGATCCGAAATTTTCGGGTACCCGATCCTGAAATTTCCAAAATCCAACACCCGATACCAGACCCGAATTTTATTCCGGATACCCGGATACCCGACTCGAGTATCCAGTCCCAATTGTGATTTTGATTTTTTTAAAAAATTAACTACAAACTTTTAGAATTTATTTAATATTATTTAATTCAAATTTAATACAAAGTTGAAGTAATAATATTCAAGTAAAAATAAATACAAACTTTTAGAATTACAAAATTCTTATAGTAGCTCGAATTTAAGAGAAAAAAACTATAAACTTTTAGGAATACAAAATTCTTGTAGTAATTCGAATTTAAAAGAAAATAACTATAAACTTTGAAAAGTACAAAATTCATAAGTTATATATATTAACATCTTTCATTCATCCACAATAAGTCAATAATCATCAAAATTCATAAGTTCAAACATTCATCCTTTATAAATATCACAATTCAATAATTCATAAGAATCAAGATCTAACAATATCATCAAAAAATTTAAAATTATAAATATCACAAGTCAATGAAATTAAAATCAATGAAATTAAAATGTAATTAAATAATTAAATTACATATCTTATATGCTAAGTATTAATTAAATTATAGTTAAGAAATTAAATTATATTAAATTATAATAAAAATTATAATTTATTAATTTTAGAAAATAAATTGGATATTTCGGGTATACCCGATCGGATATCGGGTAACCCGATACCCGATAATCCAAAATTCTCATTATCCGATCCCGATCTGATACCCGAAAAATTAGGTTTCGGGTATCCAATTATCAGACTTTTTTGGATTTGGATATCGAGTATCCAATACCCGATATCCATTTTGACAGGCCTACTGACTGGAGTCCACCGCCACAACCTCAATTTTGTTTTACTCTAAATTAACACAAGTAGCATTATTACGACATTTATTAACAATAAAAAAATAGATGAAAGTTCATAATTAGCAATTAATTTTATTGTTAAGGACTTAAGGTGTCATTTAATTGTATTCAATATAAAAACAATTGCAATTAATGATAATAATCAAATAAGTCAGTATTATTAAATTTTAATGATACATAGAGTTAAGAACTTTCAAATTTTGAATTATAAAGTTCGACTGTGCAAATAAAATATATCTAACCCAATATGAATTTTCTGTGATTGTCACCTTAAATATTCTTCTCTTGGCATTGTGCCACTTAAGACTAATACTACTCCTAC
The DNA here is from genome assembly GCF_023119035.1 of Salvia hispanica. Taxonomy (NCBI): domain Eukaryota; kingdom Viridiplantae; phylum Streptophyta; class Magnoliopsida; order Lamiales; family Lamiaceae; genus Salvia; species Salvia hispanica. The sequence continues at coordinate 31,454,415 of NC_062965.1, read as the reverse complement.
ATTTTCTTTTTCTATCCTTCGAGTTAAAAATCTACTCCCTCCCCTCTGTCCTACAATAAGAGTCATATTTGGTGTGAGCACAAGTTTTAAAAAATTTTAAAAATAATGAATTAAAAAAGTTAGTGAAATATGAGGCTCACTATTTTATATTGGTTTTATAATAAAATAAGAGTGAAGTGATTAAGTAGAATTTGAGGCCTATTTATTATTTATGGTAGAAGTAAAATGTGACTCTTATTGTGTGATGGAGCGAAATGCCAAAATATGACTCTTATTATGGGACGGATAGTATTTTTCAAGTAACAAAATACTGTACTAAAGTTGAAAAGCTCTATGGTTAGAAGTTCCAGAACTCAATAGCATCCAATGAATATAACTTTTTGTTGATAAAACATCCGACGTAGTTTTTGGTGCCTCATTTTCATTGCAAGAATTTAGTTCAGAATTTCATCAATTGTAATAGCTGCATGTTAGATTTAAGGAACCATCACCAATTGAAAATTACATTCTCATGTGCAAGAATATAAACATTAAGAAAATCAGAAAACAAGAATATAAACAAAATCAAAGCTGGATTTCAATATTTGCACAAAGTAACAGCAAAAAGTCAATATCATATTGACTACTTCTTCATACTTCACAATTAGAACTCCAAGGTTTTATACTGTTTCTTGATTCTACAAAGCAACAGTTAATACATTTCAGAAAGAATTCACCATTTAGGTTTCCAGGAAGGAAATGGCTAGTCCCTCTGCTGGGATGGACTGTAGCAATCTCTGGTTAACGATGATCGCGACAACACGTGCTCGTGGGGTCCCTTGATACCTCTGTATCTCGTCATCTCATCCGTGCAGCTCCTTCTGTGTTCCTTCTCAACCTCGGGAAATCTTTGCCTGTCCAAACCATCTCCTTTTTCATGGCGACGAATGCCACCTTCGACTCCATCTGATATAGCCCTTTGGAGTGCGGTGCCCCTCCATGAGACCTGACCCGAGATGGAGTTCCTAGCTTTGATCTCATCAACTGTTACTTTCTTGGGATCACGAGCGATTGCAGAGCTACTATACGCATATGCCCATTTGTGGATTTTGCTCGTGTTGTTCTTGCTCTCAGTCAAGTGATCACCTTCTGTTGATTCTACTCTGCTGTCTCTACCATCCTCAACCTCTCTGTCATCTTGTGGGAGTGACTTAATGCTCAGTTTGCTCAAACGCGTTGCTCTCTCCTCATCTTTGTCCCTTTTGGCTCCGAGGAAGACTTCCAATTGTTTCCTCAGTTTGCTGATGGCGGAGCTCTTCTCCTCAAACTGATGCTTAGCCTCGGAAAGCTTCATCTGCCCTCTCCCCTTGCGCAACTTATCAGCCAACTCGAGCATCTCCCTCTCCTTCTCCACTTGAGCTCTATCCTCATCGACGTTCCTTGCTAGCTCATCGCATACTTGTTCAGTAACCTCTCTTGCCCTCCTCTCACTCTCGAGCTCCCTAACTGCTTTTATGAATGATGACTTGATCTCCGTTAGCTCTTTCCCTAGATTCTTATTCAAGCCCTCGAGCCGCCTCCTAAGCTTCCTCTCCACCTCAAGCTCACCAGCAATGGACGCAATCGCTGCCTCAATCGCTAGGTGCTCTTTGTTCTTCCACGACATCTTTTCCTCAGCAAAACACTTGATGAGATGGTGGACCTCGTTCCTACTCGTTCGGTGCTCCTGCATGAGATGATTGACCTGCGTCCGAGCTCTCTCAAGCTCAGCGTGCAGCGCTGACACCACAGACATGTGTGAAGAAGGTTGGTCTGCCTGACGAGCCCAAATGCGGCTAATGATTTTCAGCAACTCCTTCGACGTGGTCAGAGCGTTATTTACATCCTTAAGGCGACTCCTACTGCCACTAACCGATCCACTCGAAGTCGGGGCCCTCGACCTACTCTCAATCTGCAAGCCATGTTCATACTCAGCCAGTTTATTGTACAACACAATTTCAAATTTCACACCTCTACACAACATAGTTTGATGGGAAAAAGAAGAGTACCTCCATAAAACTAGCATTGCTGATAGAATCAAATTCAGCAGAGGTTTGCCTCCGAGAAATCGATGGTGTCCTCTTCTCACTAGCTATACCACTTCGATCAACCTTCCACAACATCCACAAACTAAATCAGTTCATCATCTTCTAAATTCAGCATATGCCAAGAATCGATTTTTTCTTTTTAATTGAAGCAGATAATCACCAAATTCAAACAATACACAACAAATAACTCATGAATTGAAGATTTTCATAAAAGAAGCATTGATCAACCTCGGAAGCGGTCGGGGTGTGAGAGGGATCGGACAAATGCGGCGGAAGAGAGGCGCAGCTCGAGCGCGGGCCCCAGCCCGACTGCATTTTCTCTCTCTTGAAAACCTCCTTGGTGCCACTATTCCTCAGATGCTGCTTCACCGCCTCCAAATCGCTCCCACTCAGCCCGGGCGACGGAATCTCATTCATCTCCCAGAGCGTGGCCGCGAGCCGTCGGGCCGAAACGGGCTGGGCCGCCCGCCCTCTCTCCGAATACTTGGGAGACTCCACGGCGCTCGGGGTGGCGGATCTGGACCCCCCGAGCCCGGCCCGGCTCCGGCCCACCACAATGGCCCGCTTATTCAGCCTGTAGTGATGAATTCTCGAGGAGGAAGACGACGAAGGCGAGCACCCTCTTTTCCTCGTTTTTGTAATTGCGATGCCCTCCATCATCACCCTGCCATGCCTATGCTTCGGCATTCCGCTCAATTTAATTTCTCCCAATTTTTGCCCTTATATCGTTTGAATTTTGCTGATCTGTTTTAACCAGCAAAAATAGCAACTTTTTTGAAGAATGTCATTGGATGAGAAATCCAATTGAAGGAAGAGTGAGATGGACTGATCAACATCAAAAACAGTTTCAATTGACAATGGGGTCTTTTCGGAGAATCTTTGAAGAGCGGTTTCTCTGATATATAAGTGGAGCAGTTAATGTGGTGTGATGAAAAAGGGGAGAGAAATAATTGTGTTTTTGTTTAGAGGTTGAATTTGGATTGAGATGAAGGTACAGTAGAGGTAAATATAGAGCATTGGGGAAGAAGAGTCGTTAAATAGGGCATGTGAGTCGGACACGTGGCAGGTGATGAGTGGCTGGAACCAGAATGTCTTTTTTCTTACTCCGTATTTCATAATTTTTGATTGGTTACTTTAAATGTATTATTAAACCTTAATTAAAATTTAGTCGCTCTGTTTATGACTTAATCGCACTTTACTTTTTGCAAGTGCTAGGGAATCTTGCTAACGTGGAGACTATTATTGGATTCGAAGATGACAAGAGTGACTGTGCTCTATAATGAACTTATGAGCCAGTACTAATCTTTGTTAAATTATTTTTATAAAAGAAACTATTTCGACTTCATTTCATACCGTGTCGACCAGGATTCATCTCCAATGCATTGAGTTATTGGTTTGTATATTATGAAGAAATAGAGAATCTTTCTTACTGTGAGAATATTATAATTATTATTTATTTATTGGATCACACTCATGTAGTAGTATTTGTTTGGTGAAAGAATATATTTGATCACACTCATATACTCTATTTGTTTGATGAATGAATGTAGCTCATGAGTTCGAATTTCAAAGAATTTGTTCGGAGTTAAATTAATAGTAAATGTAGTAATTTTAGTATGCTCTAGTATTTTTAAAAAAATCTAATGAATGTAGTAATTTTATAGTTACACATACATATTAGAGATATGTGGCCGTTGCGTTCACATACCATCTCAAAATATTTAAAATTTTCAATAGTTAAATAGTGCACTGTAACACTATATATCAGTTCCATAATTAAATAGGAGTACGTTAGAAAATTACTTTCAACTATTTGAAATAATTTCGGATATTACTATATTCCTGTAATCAGCAGTATACATATTAGATAATAAATAGTAAGTAATACTTTAGTAACTAGTACTATACTCTATCTACATATTCAGCTGTATACACATTATTCATAAGCAATGACTTATATTTGATCCACAACACCAGGTTTTGTGTAGTCACAGTCAAAAATTTTATGATATTTAATTCTTGATATATATTAATTGTCCAACCACTAATAAGCCGGAAAAAAATAATTGATTTATATTAATTGTCCAACACACATTTCTAACATTAGTAGTGCTGTTATATTTATCTTTATGTCTTTTCTTTTTCAGCCTTTATTTGAGTTAAATTTCACATGCCCAATCAAAATGAAGAGGAAACTGTAGCCACTAAACTGCGTAGAACTTTCCAATCCACTTTTTGTTTACTCATTTTTGCTGTACCGACTTCGTCTTCTTGCCTAGTTATTTCCCAAGGTATATAATAAAAAAAGTAAACTAAAAAAAATAGTATTGCTATTGAAACACATCAAGATTCATCTATCTTTTTTACCATTAGTAATTATTAGTATTAACTTGAGAACTTCCGAATAGACAAAGATTCCAATAGAAAAAATAACCGTCTAATTATAGTGATTTTTCCCCAACATGGGTATGGCGCATATATAAAATGGTACTGAGAGTCTCAGAATGTATCCATTTAAAGTCAATTTTCACATTACTTTCATATTAAGTACGTATATTTTTCTTAGTATCATTGTAGAGAGAGAAAAAAAATGTTTAAGTAGTACTAATACCACAATAATGTAATAATAATAATAATAACGCATACCAATTTGAAAAGCGCCGTGTGGATTTGATATTTCGAACAATCGCATACATAATGACTAATTTAACAATAATATTAATGACACCCTGCCGTCTAAATTTAACTCCGTTTCGTCTCAATAATCATGCATGGTTTTAAAATCGTGGTTAAATTATCTCTCATCATTTACTCGTCTACCTACATGTCACCAACTCTCATCCAACTGTTAAAACATCATGTATGAAAATATTTGCCTCCAAAATACTTATCTGGGGGCTAAATAATTTCGACAAATCACTCATAATTCAAATTGGTTTAGAAATAAGTCACTATAAAATATGCATCAGGTTTCACATGTCATCATAAATATACACAAACTGGAAACCTATTTGTTGAGCGTATTAAAATGGACTCAATTAACTTCGTTCCATTAATATCGAATCAAACTCTCCAACCACAATATCAGACCTATAGGCTATAGCTAAAATTCAAGAATCGAGTGTGTGAAACAGAAAAATTGCCAATGTTATCAAAGTGTGCTTGAAAAGTGTATTATCAATGAATGTAACATAACTGGTATTGAATATGTTATTTGCATAGCTGACAATGCCCACCTTTGAAGGAGGAAGTCCAGAAAGCAATAATCTCTCCTTCGAGCAACAACAATAGCACGCCGAGACGATCAGATTCGCAGACTATCATCCAAAGACAACTAACTTAACATAGATTGTCATTTCCTGTATTAACAATATCACCATTCCTCCTGAAGAAGTAAAAATCATAATTGAAAGAGAAAATAAGATCGACAGATAGATATTGAACTGCAGTGCCTTTCTTTTCTTTCTTATTTCACAAATAGTTCCGAGTACATGAGCATCATATTTATATACAAAGAATGAGAACAATTCAGAATACTAACAAAGTCAGATACTTAAGCACACAAATCTCAACAGTAGACATTTAAGCAGATAAATCTCAACGGCAAATATTATCTTCTTTCAGCTAAGGTGAATCACTCCTTTGGTCCATATCAGATTTAATACATGCCATGTTGCACGTTTGGCATTGCAGCTCATTTACGCCATCATCAGATTGATCGATCCTTCTAACACGCCCTCTCAATTCAAGCGACGACTGAGAGCACACGCCTAGCTTATTCCTCAGTCTTGAGAAGAATTGAAGAGTCAATGGCTTTGTAAGAATATCAGCTACCTAATCAGCCGAAGGAACATGTCGGAGACCTAATTTCTTTTCCAACACTTTATCTCTAATGAAATGCACATCGAGTTCGATGTGTTTCGTTCTCGCATGAAGAACGGGATTGGAGGCAATTGCAATAGCACTTAAATTATCCACCCATGCGACAGGAACCCTTGGTTCCTTGACTTCCAGCTCACTCAAAAGAAATTGTATCCAAGTAACTTCTGCCGCTACATGAGCCAAGCTCCTATACTCTGCTTCAGTGCTCGATCTAGACACAACTGATTGTTTCTTGGCACACCAAGAAATCAAGTTCGATCCAAAGTATGTGCAGTATCCCGTAGTTGAACGCCGATCGTCCAAGTCCGAGGCCCAATCAGAGTCGCTGAAGGCAGTTATAGAGCCATCAGAGGGACGAAGATGAAGGCCATAATCTGCAGTACCTGCAAGGTATCGCAATATTCTCTTCACTGCTTTCCAGTGAGAGTCGAGAGGATTGGCCATATATTGGCTAACCTTATTTACTGCAAACGATATATCCGGCCTCATGATGGTTGCATATTGCAAACCTCCCACCATGCTCCTGTACAGAGTACCATCTATCGTTGGGCTGCCTACCACCTTGCTCAACTCACAGCTAGAGACCATGGGTGTAGGACATCCTCTAGTATCTTCCATCTTAGCTTTCTTTAAAAGATCCTTGATGTAATTGGCTTGGCATAAGTGCAGACCTTGCTTGGTGCGAGTGACTTTGATACCAAGAAATTGTCTCACCTCCCCGAGGTCTTTTAAAGAGAAGTGAGAACCCAACTGATTGATCACACGATGAATACCAGAAGTGGAGTTGCCTGTGACGAGCATGTCGTCCACATATATAAGCAGATATATTACCTCATTTCCTTTGATCCTAAAGAAGAGAGATGGATCGGCTTTAGACTGCTTGAATTCAAGAGATAGGAGCACGGATAGCACAGTTAAGAACCACGATCTCGAGGCCTGTTTCAGGCCATAAATGGCTTTATTTAACTTGCATACCAGTTGAGGAGAACCTTGCTCAAAACCAAGTGGCTGACGCATGTAAATTTCGTAAGTCAAGTCACCATGAAGGAAGGCATTATTGACGTCGAGGTGGGTGATGGACCAGCCTGCAGAAATGGCAAGACTTAAAATAATCCGAATTGTTTGAGGCTTTACAACTGGACTAAATGTGTCAGTAAAATCAAAGCCGGACTGTTGGGAGAACCCTTGAGCAACAAGTCGTGCTTTGTGTCGGGCAATACAACCATCTATATGTCACTTGATTCTGAAAATCCAGGTACATCCCACAAGGTTTTTACCGGGCGGTAATGTAGTGAGCACCCATGTCTTATTCCTTAGAAGTGCAAGAAATTCCTCCAACATTGCCTGTTTCCAAACAGGAATAAGAAGAGCAATCAAGGCAGATTTAGGAATGAGAGAGGGAGAGACACCTGCTTCCCTCTAGTAATCATATGATGGATAGGTGGTGGAGTAGGAGTGGATGGGGGGGGTAGAAACAGGAGGATCAACAGAGTTGGAAGTGGGAGTTATAGTAGGAATAGACGATGTCTGAGATGGAGTGAGAGCAGGAGGACTAATAACTGAAGTAGGAGGAGGAGTAGGGATAATTGATGACTGAGATGTTGTAGTAGGAAGAGTATTTGATGTGGGAATTGCTGTAGGAGAAAGTGATATTGGGGATGATGGAGGATTTATGATGAGAGGAGGGGCAGAAGAGGCTGGAGTGGGTGAATGGTGACTAGAGTCAGCACGAAGAAAAGGGAATGAGTACTCATCAAAGGTGATATCACGTGTAATAATAACCTTTCCTGATGGGAGTAAAGCCTTATAACCTTTGTGAGAGGTGCTATATCCAATGAATGTGGCAGGTTCAGATCTGTATTGCAATTTGTGTTTGTTATATGGCCTAGTGAGAGGATAGCAAAGACATCCAAATGCTTTGAGAGAGTGGTAATCAGGAGGGGTCTTGAATAGCTTAGCAAAAGGTGATTGAAGCTGAATGGCTTTGGAAGGAAGGCGGTTCGAGATATATGTGCATGAGATGAAGGCGTCATCCCAGAATTTTGTCGGCAAACCACCTTGAGCCAACAAAGCAAGACCCATTTCAACAATATTTCTATGCTTTCTCTCAGCCAAGCTATTTTGCTGAGGAGTATAAGGACATGAGATTCTGTGTAGAATTCCAGTGTCATGCAAAAAACCAGATATCCCTTGGTATTCACCTCCCCAATCAGATTGCAACATTTTAATTTTGCAAGAAAGCTGATTTTCCACCATGGATTTGAATGCTTTAAACACATTAAGAACATCACTTTTGTGCTTCAATAGAGAAATCCAAGTGTATCTGCTGTAATGGTCAACAAATGATACATAATAGGAGTATCCATTCCTTGATACAACAGGAGATGGCCCCCAAAGATCACTATGAACTAGCTGTAGAGGAGCAGTATATTGAGTAGAGGAGAGAGTATAAGGCAATCTGTGAGCTTTTGAAACAGAACATGGATGACAAAGAGAAGAAGATTTCATTGATTCAAAGGGTATTTTACAATCAACAAGAACCTTTTTAACTATGTCAAATGAAGCATGACCTAATCTTTTGTGCCACAAGGCAATGCTAGGAACAATAGTGCTAGAAAGAGAAACAACATCAGATGGTAGTGAGGCAGAACACACAGTTGAAGAAGTGATCTTTTTATTGAAAGCAGTAATGGTGGAAGAACTTGAGCTCTTAGTTGAGGAGTTTTGTAGTAGGAAACGATAGAGGCCTTGATCAAGGGAACCCTTGAGGATTATTTCCTTGGTGACTTGATCCTTGACAAAACAAAAGTTATGATGAAATTCAAAGAAAACACCATTATCTTTAGCAAACTGAGAGACACTAAGAAGATTTTTAGTGACAGATGGAACATGGAGAAGATTCCTAAGAAAGAGAGGTCTAGACTGAGATGATGGAGAGGATTTAACTTCAGAATCACCAACATGAGAAATTTTAACACCTAAGCCATTACCAAGGTGAAGCAATTTACCTCCAGTATACTCAGTGTTGATGCTGAGATTGTTGAGGTCATTGGAGACATGATTAGTAGCTCCTGAATCCGGGTACCAAGAAGTGGGGTGAGGTGCCTCAAAGCTATATTCTGGTTGAGATCTGGAGAATGGAGGAGCTTGAGGTATTCTTGCTTGAGCAACATATGCAGAGAGATTGGAGCTAGATCCTGAGTTGTAGGCTTGAGAATATTGCTGCTGCCTGCCATTGTTGGAATTCTGAGGAGTATTTTGCTCATAGCGATACCAACATTTGTCAGCAGCGTGCCCCGGCTTTTGACAAAGTTGACACACCAATTTGTTCCCATAACCTCTGCCACCTCTTCCTCTAAACGATCTTCCACCCCGGCCCTCAAATTTGTAGCCTTTCCCATGCTGAGAACTTCCATCCTTCCTTGAATATGGAGTATGAGACAGATTGAGAGAAGGTTGGGATCCTTCAAGGGTTACAGCAGAATTCTTTTGAGATTCAATACGCGATTCAAAACTCAACAATAGCGAACTCAACTCTTGAACAGACCAAGGCTCCGTTCTTGATGTGACAGAAACCATTATAGAATCATATTCGGATCCTAATCCGCCCAGGATGTATAAAATTTGGTCATCCTCTGTAACTTTGCATCCTGCCGCGCCAAGCAAATCACAACAGGACTTTACTTTGCTGAGAAAATCGGTCATTGGCAAGGAGTCTTTCTTGATTGTCTGTAATTGGAGTTTGTGCTGCATGATTTTTGCTCTGGACTGGCTAGCAAAATTGGTCTCCAAGGCTTTCCAAATATCCTTCGTGGTTCCCAGTCCAACAACTAGGATCATTGCACTTTCAGAGAGTGACGATTGAATCCACGAGGACAGAAGTTGATCTTGACGATTCCATGTTACGAAATCCGGGTTTATGACCCTTTGTGTTGATCCTCGAGCAGTTATCAACTTAGATGGAGCTTGTTCATCTCCAGTGAGAAAGGATTCAAGACCGTATCCTCTCATTGCCGCCAAGATTTGTTGTCTCCATATGAGAAAATTTCCTTCACCTAGCTTTATGGACACCGGGTGATTTTGCGGAAGCACCGTCACTGAGGACGAAGAGTGGGAAATAGTGGTGTTTATGTGGTCAGTTTCAGTATCTGAGCTATCTGAATCTGCCATGTTTATTTAAGGCAAAATAAGGAATAGAAGAATAAAAGAGGTAGGAGAGACAGGCCCTTAAAAGCCTGCTCTGATACCATGAAGAAGTATATGAAAAATCATAATTGAAAGAGAAAATAAGATCGACAGATAGATATTGAACTGCAGTGCCTTTCTTTTCTTTCTTATTTCACAAATAGTTCCGAGTACATGAGCATCATATTTATATACAAAGAATGAGAACAATTCAGAATACTAACAAACTCAGATACTTAAGCACACAAATCTCAACAGTAGACATTTAAGCAGATAAATCTCAACGGCAAATATTATCTTCTTTCAGCTGAGGTGAATCACTCCTTTGGTCCAGATCAGATTTAATACATGCCATGTTGCACGTTTGGCATTGCAGCTCATTTACACCATCATCAGATTGATCGATCCTTCTAACACCTCCAACCTAGATGAGTTGCAAGATGTTGACAGAATAGGTTCATAGATCTTGTGGAGGTTGCAGGTGAAACGGCTGGCCAAGCTTGTGCAGTCTGAAGACTCTGAACACACCAATGGTGGGGCCATCATGCATACACGTCTGGTGTCACAAATATCTTCACAAGAAAGTTTTCATCTTACTCTGGTGCAATCAGTCAAGAAGTTGATGTGGATGGATCTTTTGAAGTATACATGATCGGGTCTGTTTTATTGCATCAAAACAGAGAAGCAAATTTCCCTCGAGATATGTAAGTCGTTCAATAAAACTTGGACGGTTTCTCTGGAGCTGCTTCAGTACCTGCTGAATGAGATACTTGTCCATCTCCCTGTCCAATGCATGGTGAATAGAGAACATGTCGTATTCAACATCGTCGTATAAATGGGCAACCAAGCGATCAATGGTGTCTAGATCTCTGCGCAATACAAAAGCACTTCTTGATGCCTTATCAAGCAGAACAATGTCACCCTTTTCTTTCTTAATCATATTAGAAGGGAAAAGAGCGAAACAAATGGGGCTCCCAGCAAGGGCAACTAGCGCATTGGTAGCCCTTGGCCTTGGCTTTACTGGATGATGATTAAGCTCGTGAGTGAGCTGGGAGAAGCGCTGGCGCATATCATCAAAGTTCTGTGAAGCATTAGAGATGAAGGGATTTTCAAGACGGTCAAACTGGAGAAAGACATTATATGCCAAGTTGCACTGGGAATCAGAGAGTAAATATGAGTCAGAATCAAACTCCAGGAGAAGGTTATTAACAAGATCATGTATAGGAGCATATGCGAGGCGAGCCTGGTGGACTTTCTGGTAGAGAAGGATGCATAAACGAAAAGTTTGCTCACTATGATCAAAGTACGTAGCAACAATATCAGTAAGTGGGCTGGTGCTAATTAAGGAAAGTGTCTCTTGAACACACTCACGGCTTGGTTGAAGAACCTGTTCCAACAACTTGTCTCCCTGAATGCCGTCCAAATGTCCACTATCTACAGTTTGGTCAAAAGATCTGTCTTGGTCAAAGGTACTCCGAATCTCACCATAAGAACTTGTAAGAGTGTATTCTCGAGTAAGGTCAATAGTTTGAAAGGTGCGGGCACTTGACCTAGGGGTATTCTCAACGGAATCACCTGAATTGTGATTTAAACAGTCAGATGATAGTATAACTTTAGGAATGAAACAAGGACAATGTATCAGGGCAGATTTTAGAAAAAAAGGAAAAGTGATTTCAGTGGTACTGACAACCCTATTGAATGGTCCTCCTTGAGTTGGTCAGTTGGTTGGAGGGTTAAGGGATATGGAGTATTTTTCATGATCTTCTAATTTTGGTCTGATAATTCTGATTTTTTTGCATCTTTTGTATATGTCTTAATGTCTTCACGATGAACTGGGGTTGAACAATTCTCTCTATTTGACGTTTTAAATTTTCCAGATTCATGGGATTTGGAGAGAGTTATGAGAGTTTACCTTGTGGTGGCAGTGTCTTCAAACAAGACAGCATTGAAACCAACTAAATGTTGTTGAATGACTAGCATCTCCAAAATCATCTCGTACCAAAGAAAGTTAATTGTAGCCTCTATCTGAAGAGAAGTGACTTCCAAAATACTCTTGTTCTAGATGCAGAGCAAAGAAACTTAAGATGGCAAACTGATCGCTCCAATGGAAACTCAACCCAATCAGCAAGTTATGTACTTTCTTTGCTCTGATAGATTTTTGAATAAAGAGGGAAAAATTAGAAATAGATGAAACTAATCACATTCAAGTATCTCCCAATCATTTCTTTTAAACATAGAAAATACTCCCTCTGTCCCATTACAAATGCAACGTTTTCCTTTTTTGATTGTCTCATTAAAAATGAAACGTTTCCTTAAATGGAAACAACTCTATCTCTACTTTTTTATCTCTCTTACTTTAATCTCTCTTCATTAACTCACAAAACAACACTACATAAAATCTCGTGCCGATTCTCAAATGTTGCATTTTAAGTGGGACGGAGGGAGTACTATGAAAGTGTTCTATCGAAAAAGAACATATTCAAACCCATAACACACAAAATTGAGTTAACAGGAAGCACCAATTGCTGAGGCCACTCTTCTTCAGCTATCTGGTATCAACTATTGAGTTTGAAGCTGTAATTATCTAAATCTAATGCCACTAACCCTAGCCAATCAATCAGGTGAAATGTGTATTTAGGAGTGTAGGGTGATCAAAGAGAAGTCTTGTTCACAATTTGCACTGAACAAAAGCAGTAAACTCCAAAGCTTTCCTTCATCCAATGACCTTTATGTTCCTAATTCAACTGATTAGATTATTTCTCCAACTTCCTAAGCAGATAATGGCAAGTGAATCGCGAATCGCGAATCAACTCACCAATTGTTACTCAATGCACAACAATACCCTTAAGGGGGTGTTCACTCTTGAAGATTAGCCTGCATATAGCAAAATAGGATAAGCAAATCTATTGGTTAATACTCTCTATTGGCTTGAATCATTATCCAATGGGGAAAGTAAGGGCTGCATAATACTCAAGCAACTATTTTATCAATTCTAAATAATAATGTAACCACCCCTAGGTACATCTAACACATTATCAAATCTTTTTATTTCATAGATCCACAAACGTTCCAGGAATCATACACCTTACACAATCTAAATAGAGTTAGAAAAACAAATACTACCAGAAAAGAAACAGCGCAAAAGTTTATGCACAATCCAAATGAGAAAAGAAAGCAATCAAATTACGACATAAATTTCTGCTAAAGTAGCTCAAATAGCGTCGAGGTAGCGATTGGCAACACAACCGAATCCAAATAATCTAATTTTCAGCGAGACGGTGAAATCATAAGCGCATAGAGTAAATGAAGTGAGTAAAATACCAAAAAGAGCAGATTTCTGAGTTTAATCTTCGAAGCAAGCAGTACAAGGCCAAGGCTAGCTGCTTTGCCGTCGAAAATGGCAATATTACAATCACGATTTGCGGTGTTTTATCATTTCTGCTTCCAATTTCTAGTGTGCAGAAGCTATTTTTCCATAATGTTTACTCCTCTGCTTAATAGATGCCCTATTTTTTAAAATTAGTAATAGAGGCGTTTTTCCATTTTCGTTTGTTCCATAGTAATAGAGTCATTTTTTTTTTATAGTAAAATTCAACACATTTTTCCACACCTACTTTACCCTCTCTTACTTTTTTCTCTCTTCATCTCTCTACCTTTTTCATTTTCCACTTTATTCTCTCTTTACTTAACCCACCTAACACAATTTTTCTTAATCTCCGTGCCGAAAAGTTTTGCCAACATTACTATGGAACTTAGGGAGTAGTACTTAGTAATTACTACTACTTGATTTTATAATATTAATAGCCAACGAGATTAAATTGTTCTAAAATTCTTCTAAAAATATGAGTACATGAGATTAAATTAATATAAAATTCTTCTAACAATTGATTCAGTTACTGAAGATTAAATTGATTTGGATTATTTATAACTAATATTATTACAATATTACTTCCCTCGTCTCATAAGAATAGACACTCTTTCCTTTTTAGTCCACCTCACAAAATTATGCTCTTTCTAATTTTGCAAACTTTTTCCTCTTATTTTATCAATCTTGCATTAAAACTCGTGTCGAACCCAAAGTACATATTCTTTGGGGACGAAAGAAGTATTAAATAGAGATTATACTATTATTTCGGAAGACTAAATTAAATTAATCGTACATATTATTCTGAGATTAAAAGTATCAATTATATTTAACTCAACCAAATAAATATTCATTGTTCACCATAATAATCTCATTTATGAATGACATAAATTTTAATAGAAAATGAAAAACGTTTAAAAGGGACAAAAATGGATAAAATAAAAGAGATGGAAAATATAATAAGAAGGTTTTCATACAAAAAAGTTATACTCCTTTCGCCTTTGAAAAATATGCATTATTTTCTTATTAGTCCGCACTTGAAAAATATGAACTTTTTAAATTTTGGAATAAGTAAACAACACATTACCTCTACATATCATTTTATTTACAATTTATATCATTAAACTACATTACTAATAATGTGAAGTCGATATATCTCTCTTACTTTACTAGTTATATATTAAAATTTGTGTCGAACCAAATGTTTATACTTTTCAGATGCGGAGTACTAATTTTGCTATGCAAACGAAAATAAATACTAATAATGTATGAACTACTCCCTCCATCCCATATAAAACTCTTATTTCACTTTTACAATAAATGGTAAATAAATGGCAAGTAGACTTCATATTCAACTAATACTATGTGAGTCTCATATTCAACTAACTTTTTCAACCCACTTTTCTTTACATTTATTAAATAAGACTCTTGTTGTGGGACGGAGGAAGTATTTCTTTATTAGTCTGTCCCCAAAAAGTATAAATATTTGGTTTGACACAGATTTTAATGTATAATTAGTAAAGTAAAAGAGAGAGAAATAATAGTCTAAGTAGTGTTAGATTGTTCTATAGTGTGATAGATTGTCGGGGATGAGGATTCAAGGTTGAATCCAACTTATAGGGTTAGGGCATCCTTAATCCCGGCCCGGATTTAGGCTCCAAGTCACCTCCACGTTATCATTCCTCAAATTTTGAGGCTCAGGCTACAACTTTTCTAACCCTGCATGTCTCATCCAGGCTCCAACTATTAAAATTGCACTATTTACAACTCCAACCTATTTTACTTGTAAAAATTGAAAGCGTTGAACAATTATAACACGAAAAATGCATTTTTAATTCGAAAATTATAAATTAAAAATTAAAAATTTTAAAAATTGAACAAAATAAGAAAATCAAAATGAGAGCTCCACTTCCAAATTTCCAACATATAATTATAAATTATATAAACTAAAAAAAATTAAAAATGAGAAAATCAAAATAGTCTTCACTTCCCAATGAAAATGAGAAATCAAAATAGTCTCCACTTCCCAACCTCTGCACGCATCTCTCCTCTTAATTTTTTCTTCAATTCTTCTTCTAGGATCTATATTTCAAATGCAAAAAATTAGAAATTGAGGTCTGGGTCTGGCCCGAACCCCTCCAACGCCGGGCGGGGACGCACCGGGGCATGGCCCCACATCCTCAACCCCGAGTTGGGCTGCAACAGGGTGCGGCCCGGGGACTCAACTACGGCACCAGGTGCGACCTGAGCCTCTTCTCGCTCCCCATTATCGCGCCAGGCCGCGGGCTGGGACCCAGGTGCGATCCGGCTTGCGGCATTTAGGATGGCCTAACAAGAGTAGCATATACTCGTCTTCATCAATTGTAAATGGAGTAGTATTCTGTAATCCGCAGAAACATGCATATAATCCTTTTGCTAATTAATTGTTGTTTAAGACATTTAATTTTGTGGATTTAATTAAGGTATTTTTTAAAATCGTTCAATGAGATACTTCCTCCATTCATCAATAAACATTTTATTTTTTCATATCCGTCCGTCCGTCCATAAATAAATATTCTATTTGATTTTCTCTTTAGGCAATGAACCTCACATTACACTAATTTTATCCACTCACATTTTACTACAAAATTAATATATAAAAGTAGGGTTGTCAAATCGGGTATCCGTGATCCGAAAATTTCGGGTAACTGATCCTGAAATTCCCATAATCTAGTACCCAATACCCAATCCGATTTCGATTCGGATACCCAAATACCCGACTCGGGTATCCAGTCTCGATTTCAATTTCAATTTTGAGGAAAGTTGGGCAGTAGAGGGCAGCAGCTGGGCAGTAAAGGAGAGCTCGTTGTGGCTGGCGCTGGGAGAGATGAGGGTTGGTGCTGTGAGAGGAGACGGCGCCGGCGGAGGAGGCACAAGCGAGAGAGTAGAAAAGGGGAGGGAGACGTGTCTGCTGTAACTCAGTAACTACCATTAACCAAATTACTTAATTACTTAAACTTTAAAAACAGAACTAATATAATAGCAATGATTGAAGAAATTTTAATATAAAGCGTAAAGTTTGGGTATTTCATATTTGAGTAAGAATATGCAAATTACAATTAACACACTATTTATTAATTTTTTTAAAAATCGGGTAATTTGGGTATACCCGATTGGATATCGGTTTATCCGATATTCGAAAATCTAAAATTCTCAATATCCAATCCCGATCCGATCCAATTATCCGATTTTTTCGGATCAGATATCGGGTATCCAATACCCGATATCTATTTTGACATGTCTATATAAAAGTATACGTATATTCTACTATATTCTACTGACCCTTTTTCACTCATAATATATTTCAATTTTGTAAAATCTGTGTCATACTATTAAATATGGACTTGCAATTGTGAACGGGAGTATTCATTAATATATCTCCAACGACATGTTATGACGAACTCTCAAAATGTTGCAACACAGTAAGACTGTAATTTGTAGTTGTACCATTACTGGGCTCAGCAGTTTTTTCATTTATTTTGGGCTCAGCAGTTTTTTCATTTATTTTGGGCTCAGCATTCACAAATTCACAATTATACAAACTACCGGTCCCGATTGCGATTCGTCCAAGTCGAACCGGAACAAATCAATATACTGAAGCCGTGGGCCATTTTGAAATAAACAAATAAGACAGGGCCTCATTGCTAAACCCTAACTAAATCCCCTTTATATATAAATCAATCAATCGCAAATCGTCTCCTCAAAGCGCAAACCCTAACAGCACAGCACTCCACTCTCTCATCTCCACGCCGCGCCACAGCAACCGCCGCCATGGGTCGCGTTCGCACTAAAACCGTGAAGAAATCATCCAGGCAGGTCATCGAGCGCTACTACGCCAAGATGACGCTCGATTTCCACACCAACAAGAAGATTCTGGAAGAGGTCGCCATCATCCCCTCGAAGCGCCTCCGCAACAAAATCGCTGGCTTCTCAACCCATCTGATGAAGCGGATCCAGAAGGGGCCGGTGCGCGGCATCTCGCTCAAGCTGCAGGAGGAGGAAAGGGAGCGCCGTATGGACTTTGTTCCCGACGA
Source organism: Salvia hispanica (assembly GCF_023119035.1). Classification (NCBI taxonomy): domain Eukaryota; kingdom Viridiplantae; phylum Streptophyta; class Magnoliopsida; order Lamiales; family Lamiaceae; genus Salvia; species Salvia hispanica. The sequence continues at coordinate 31,436,845 of NC_062965.1, read as the reverse complement.
GTCGGCGATCAAGGTTGACCGCATTGAGGTCGACCAGGAGACTGTCGATTTGCTGGAGTCGCTTGGAATGAAGGATCTCCCAGGGGTCGTCCTCAGAGAGGAGGATGGGGCTATTGGTGGCGCGCCGCAAGTCAGCTACGGCCGCGGAGGTGGTGCCAGGCGTTATTGAAGAAGCTTTTTAGGTTAAATTTATGGTTTATGTTTTTGGTCATCTCTGGTTTGGATAATTGATACTCCTTGTTTGTTCTTGTTTTGAAACGGTCTCATCTGTTGCTTTTGAGAGATGATTATGATTATTTGATGTTTGTTAGGTGAACTTAAATCTTCCTAATATGAATTTTGATATTACTATATGGTTGATATAGTCTTGATTTTCATTATTGATTGCTACTGCTGAAATTGTCTATCTTGTTTACTTGTTACTATTCCTAGATCATGCTCTTTTAGGTTGCATTATACATATCATGAAATTTGTTTTGCCCTCCCAATTATATTTTATAAATTTTGTATCTTGGCCACTTATTTTCTAGGCTGTGCCTTTTTGGGCTGCATCGTCCCAATCACATTTTAAAGCCCTAGCCAGTAATTTAATCACATTGATCCTTTTAATCTTAGTTGCAATATTTCATGGTTGCAATTCATGACTTTTGTAACATTGTTATAGGAGTAGTATTCAATTTATGCTTACTGCTCCATGAGCATTTTGGTTATCTGATAAGCATTTGTTGAACTTCGGTTTATGATGCCACAGATTGTCATGTCTTCGTTTGTATGGATTTTGTAGTATGAGCCTTTTCAAGATAGTATTATCCAACAGTTTAGTTTATGAATCACTTTTATTCAATTAATGCCTATTGCTTTTGAATCATAAGTTTTTTTTTTGGGGGCAGTTTTGTTCTCTGATAAGCATTTGTTAAAAACTTTAGCTTGGTTTATGATGCAACAGATTCTTATGTCATCGTTTGAATGGATTTTATTGTATGAACCTTTTCAAATTAGTAGTACTAGTATTTCCCAACTGTTTAGTAGCACTTTAGTTTGTGAATCGCTTTTGTTTATGTTTCACTTTCTGAATTTTTATTTGATTCTTATACCGCTTAAAACATAATTGTGATTTGGTAGGCCTTTCTATAGTGAATGTATGTCTGCTAGTACAGTGTTTATATTGTTAATTTTATTCGTAAATATAAAATTAACTCATTATTAGCCATGTTAATGTTAAGGAAAGTTTTGTACTATTAATATTGAGCGTGAATTATAAATAGGTTTCTAGCCAAACCCAGAATTTCTTACAAATACTGATTGCTGAAAATTTGTTGCCCAAAGCTAAACGATAAAGCAATGTGAACTCGACCCGTACAAAAGTGAACAATTAAATTACATGAAGATACTCGTACTCTATACGTGAATTGATCTAGTACAGCATAACATTTTGCACACTGGGAGGCCTTGAGCAGAACAAGGATATAAGTTTTGGCATCTAAGAAAAATACGTGATGAGGCTCAACATGCCAATGTTCAAGGTCATATTTGTGCATAAGATTTATTCGCTTGAATTTGCAAGTCCGACCATATTAAGCATATGACGATCCTCCTTAAACCTGTCGAGCACTGTGCCTTTAAGACCTTCAGGCCTATCATCTCCTGCCGCTGGAACAACACCCCAGCATTCAATCGTCTCTGGATATATTCGGGTGGTCTTGGACAATGATGGGCTTCCAAATGTAGTGCACTCAAAGGTGTGGCCCTGATCAAAATTTGCTGATACGAACAAGCCTAGATGGTTTATTTTGCCTCCAAAACCAATGCCATTAGGAATGCTCTCTGAACTAAAACCTACAGCGCACTGCAAAAACAAGAAATTTTGTAATGTGATCACCATTGAATGATTGAATGCCTCACATAGTTTTGATACATAGGGATTAAGGGAGATATGGTCTATTGAATGACTCACATAATTTTGTAATGTGATCACCATTGAATGATTGAATGCCTCACATAGTTTTGATACATAGGGACTAAAAACAAGAAGTTTCTTTTGATTCTAGAAAAGGAAGATATGGTCTATTCTGCCATGTTTAAGAACTACTATAAGTAAAGATATGATAACTTTGGAAGCTGTGAGTTGAAATACTGAGGATGTGAGTAATGACATACAATGTACCCTATGTTGAATATCTATTTAACTGATTCATTGCAGAGAACTCAAATACTTACCCATTGTATATTATGGTTGGCTCCAGTTGGCCGGAAACTTGCTGCTTTTGGGTATAATTGAAAAATGAAAGACTTCATATCCCCATAGAAGTCAGGATGTCTTTCCCATGGCTGAGAAGCATAGCCTCCATAGATGCAACCTTCTTTATCTTTGATGACCAATACTGTAGGTGCTTTTCTGCAGATTAAATTGAACAGTCACAATTCCATCCCTATTCAAAGATAGAAGTGGCAACCTAGAAACTGACACAGAAATACACAGATTTTGGCCACCACCCTCCTCAAAATTACAATGATACAAAAGCAAACATATGCCTTTCGGCTAATTACATCAAGTCATGGGCTCAGCCACTCAGATATGCATGCGTGTGGAAATATTTTTTCTCAATACAAAACCTAATTGGATGAGTCAGTGCCACAGACAGTTGATGTCCTTATTGCATGTAAATCTATGCTTATCCTCTGTGACCGGTAACAAAGCATTAGAACACAATTAAAAATATGATGTCATAAGCAAGCTACTCACATCATATGGCCCAAAAATGTGTTGAAACTTTGTCCATGAACGCCACTGTGATATAGAAGTTTCCACTCCTCTAAATCATGATGGGAGAGTGCTCCACCAATATGCCAAGCATATTCCTTTGTTAACAAGATTTGACCACGATCAATATTGTCTGGAATAAGAAACTTTGGTATCTGAGTACCTGCAAAAACGAGATATGAGTTTCTGGCAGCAACTGCGTTTAAATTGGTCTTCAGTTAGACTCACTACTCAATTTTCATGCGGTATTTTCATGGAGGTATAACTTTTTCACATGCAAATGGACAAGACTCGAATGCTATGAGGAAAAATAGCAATTGCGGTAAATTTTGATATATTATTACACAGAGTTGTACCCTCATCAAAGAAGGCGTGCAGAGAGAGAGAGAGATAACTAGAAACCTGAATCAGATGGCTTTAACAAACTGCCCAGATATTTCCTGACTGCTGGAACATGGGCACACCATTTCTGGAAATCTTCGAGGGACATGCTATCACTAGTAAGATTTGCAGAATCAATGAAAGCCTCAATTTGCTTAAGCTCGGAGCCATCTTCATGAAAAAGGTTATTGAACATTGAAGTTAAGACGACTTCAAGATCAGATCTAGCAAAAACCAAGTATAGTAATATTAGACTGGAAAAATGGTTTATTTACATAAAGAACTCTATGGTAAGAAATGCCATTTGTTACCTTCCAACTATACCATCATCTGATACATCTAGTAGTTGGAAAATGAACTCTTCGATCTCCTGCTTAGTCCCCTTCTCATATGTCCCCTAAAGCATGAAGAAAGAATAAACTCACACCTATGTTCTACTCATTTTAATAGGTTGTTAAAACTAATAACTCACCACCCCCCCACATTCCACGTGCACACAGAAAGGGAAAAAAAGTAGAGGAAGGCGACAAGCTAATGCGGGGGTGCATTTTGTGGGTTCAAATGAAACTAAGTGCATTTTATTTGCTAAAAGACTTAAAAGGAGATTTAGTTTGTACCTAGGTTTTATTAACAAGGAAATAGAGGGAACATAAACTTAACTCCATCTGTGCCTGGGTTCGGTACTGCATGTCCTAAAGTTGGATGAGTCTTGTGTTCAGGTTGTAAGACTACAGTTATATTGGGATAACAAGAGGGATAGTGGTGAAGTGTCCTAAAAATTGTGCTACTACTTAAAGAAGTCAATTCTAGCAACTAGCACTGCAGCGTAAATGTATAACACCACTATATGAGCATCCACTCATCCATATCATCTTGTAGAGCTTGCCAATCAGATAATCATTCACAATATATGCTTGGTTGCACTTCATGAGATGATAAAATATAATCTGTCTCCGTCGGGCTTCATTTACATTGCACTAAGTCCTCTTTCTTTTTAAATTCTTCTTTGCTTCTTGTTCTCACATCAATATTTATCAAATCTCCCCTTATGGCGCTTGGTTCAAGTACTTAAACTGATCAAGTAATGGCTGAGGACAGAATCACTTCGGGAATCAGATTTAAAAAACAACAATTTTGATTCCGGGAACCCCCAATACCAAACAGCATTAATGAGAGTGATGACCTAATTTCCACTCCCCAATTTGAGTACCCAACCAGACTTCCCTAAATAGCATTGTCATTCTTATATAGTAGTACTAGTGAGTAACAAGGCAAAGTATCCTGTGCCCAAAGCTGGCGAAGTTCCTAACTATCCTTTGTACAAAGCTCTTAGAAAATGTGTAACATAATAGGCCAGAACAAAAATTTGAAGGACAATTAGTTCCCCTAAAGCTGCAAAATTACCTTAGCAATAACGAGGTCTTCATAAGTAAGCCTTTGATCCTTCCGTTTGTGTGTCACCAAATCGAAAATTCTATCCCCAAAAGGCCCATCGATGCCAATATACGCCTATATACATACATATGCAAGCTCATACTAGTAATCACCTGAAATATGCGTAGAAACGGAAGGAGAAACAGCACCTTGAAAACATCAGGAGAGACGTATTGTGCATTAGTTCCGGACTGAGCAGCAAGCGATGCGTGGAGCGATCTCAAATCTTCCAATCCCTTGGGAGTGAAAGCTCTGCAGATATGGAAAAAGCGTGGGCATAATTTGGAATTGCATATCTGGAAGTGATGAGTGATAGAAAACCTGGCAGCGGCGGAATAACGGGGATCGTCGGAGGATGATCCTGAGTTGCCCATTGCTCCACCGCGTTTTGGTATTTTCGTTTATACACTAATTACCAGAATACATATGTTCGTAAGAATATAAGATCAGATATGAAATTTTGCGATGACTATTTTTAAATTACATTTGACAAAATTGCATCAAAATACACAAATCAAATTCAATAATATTTTATTATTATCATTAAATAAATAAATTGCCATGGACGGGAGGAACTATAAGATTTGTTCATTACTTATTTTTTTGGTATATTACCTTGAATTTTGTAATGTAATGATTCCTTTCATGTAATACGGAGTGTCTGGATTTTGGTAATTTAGAAGTTGAGTTACTTTAGTACTATCAAATCGAGAAAGTCAGTAAGTATATTGTTTAAAAGTTTATGAGTTTATCGTTAAATGGATAATATAATGCAATGATGCAATAATGCTGACTGAAATTGTTTGCCAATAAAGATCTTTTATACACTTTATTAAGGAAATTGTGATTTTATAAAATGAGAAAAGAAATGGTTTAGCTGATTATCCCACTTTATAGAGAAAGACAATCTTATATTCGAATATAGAAGCCATATTATTGAGGCCTGAGGGTAATGTGTAATGACCTTTGGAGAGTGCAAGAGTTGGCAAACAAAATAGTTATACATGGCTTCCACCACCACAAATCATCAGAAAAGAGACACCTGTCCTTAATTAAAATCTTGAATATATTCTAGATCATAAGTAGGAGTATATAGTAAGATTGTTCATCGAATTTATAATTTAATTCAATTTCAATTTAAAATTTAGGGAAGTCATATCATGTAAATTTATGTTCATTTATTAATACAAAATCGGCCATATTTTCCTTTTTTATCTGGTAGGAGATCTTTGGTTATCCTCCTATTCTTATTATATGTGGTTCTGTGCTTTTGCAGAGATTAAAAACAACAATTATACGAAAATTAACCTTAATTAATGATGAAATGGGATTTGAAAGCAATTATGGGAATTGATAAAATACTCACGTCAATTAAATTAAAAAGACAGATTATATAAATAGGAATAAGATACTCCATATGCCAAGGCTATATCTCAGAACTCATTTTGGAAACATTTTATTCCATGCAATATATCTCAGCCACACCAAGAAAATTATACAAAACTTCTACTCTGCATAAGCCATTATGTTACTTTACAGCCTAAAAGATAGTACTTCAAATCAAACACTAGCAACTTCGCAAAACAAAGATGCAGAGTTTAATGCTCATAGAGTTGAACTTATGTATTTGACATTCACATAAATATGTGTAAAGCACCCAGCCCAATGTTCAAAAAGGTTTTAATAGCACATAAAACATCAACTTGACTATTAGAAGAACGCAATGAAAAGGATAGTAGGTAACTAGGCATTTTACATCAGATTGTCCTTATAACGACGTTGTTAACTGATTTTAATCTGAAACCAGAGGAGAATTACTATTCTGAACAAGAAAATGAAATACGAGTTTGAATGCCAAGTAGAAAGATGTGGATACCATCTATCTGAATATGCTTCCAATAGCATTTCTAGCACTTCCACATCAAGGTGCTTGCTTATGGGACTATGGGTAGTATGCGTTCCATGACTTCGTCTGCTTGGGGGTTTAGGGCCACCAAACAATGCCTCCTCACTCTTCACTTTTTGGCGATCAGCATAAGTGCAGTACTCCAACTCCTGGAATGGCATGTTAATGATTTTGATGAGATTGAAGTATTTGTAGGAAACACATGCCTGTCGTCAATGTCAGCCTCATCTTGCTCGTCCACCATAGAAACGGAAGAAGACTCAAGCTGTTCATCTAGTTTGTCCGTTAAATACATCTCTGCCATATCGTCATTGTCATCCACCAAATGCTCTAGCTCATCCCTCACCTGATAAACCATGCTATTTTTTGACAAAACTTTATTCTCGATCTCTCGTACTTTACTTTTGATTTCTTTCTCATATTCTATATCCAATTTAACATTTAAAGTTTTAAACATCAATTTCTTAAATTTTGTTCCATCTTTTTTTGGTCTTACTGTCTTTATGAGTGGTGTGAATCATTATTAGTGGCGGTAACCTCTGGTTGTCTTTTATCGTGCATATCAATTATTGTATAAACTCTATGGAGTATTGATCTTGATAAGTCATGGAGTCAGTATTTCTCATTATATTTATGGTTGGAGCATTTTTCGTAAAATACCTATATATTTATATATATTATAAAGTGTAGTGAGGTACATATTACAAATATAAATGTTATCCATTCCTACTTAGTGCATATATATCCCAATGGACATATCAATTATTTTATATGCCTTTTCTCTTGCACGTGAAACATATACTCAAATCTTTTGTAGCATTGTATTTGGATTGCTGCGTTACATGATTACAATAAAGAAAAAGAAAATGTTAGTACTCCTATATACTAATTATATCATTATTCATGGACTCTAGCTAGACAGAGGATTATGGTCTTACTAGAGTTGATTAGGTTGATATTTTAAATAATAGACTAGCCAATAATTGGTATGTGCAATATATAAAATGAATGTTCATGAAATGTTACTATATAACTTTCTCATAGTTGTAATTGTAAGGATATTTAATTAAATACAAAAGGACTTCTAAAGTAAATAACGAAGGAAATAACTTATATAAAATGTGGTGTTTAACTACTACAAGCTAGGAAATGATTTTGATATGTATTTGAAAAACAATTTGATCTTATTAAAATTAAAAAAACTGCATTTCTTGAAACAATAAATAATCTACATATTATCAAATATTTTTGCAAAAAAACTACTCCATTAAGTAAGAGCATCTCCAATAGGCGGAATTCCCCCACGCCCTTTCACTAGGACTTCCCAAAAACATCTTCTGCCACGTCACTAGGACTTCCACTGCACAATCCGCCCTTCCCGCAATAAAAAAAAATTCACAAATTTACAAATTCACAAATAAGCAATTTACGTTTACGGAAATAAAATTTCGACACAAATACGAACGGGAAAAATTAACAACTTCATTAAAAAAAACATACATGATTCGATTAAAAAAAAAAAAATTAAAAGCGGACGTTCGCGGCGGACATCTGCACGTCCACAATGGCGGACGTCCGCCCGCCCGTCAGCCGGAAATCCGCGGACGTCAGGTGTCCGCCCGGGACATCCGTGTCCGCCTCCCTCATTCCCAATGGCGGACGTCCGCCGCGCCCTTCGCAGAAGTCCGACGGGACATCCGCCGTTGGAGATCCTCTAAGTGGTTTTTGTTTCATACTATAGATAGACCGTTTCAACCAAATTCAGAATACATCGTTCAATAATTTGCTTGTCAATTCCCCTAGTAATATAGTAGTATGAGCTAAATGAGCCTACTTTAAACTAAAAAGTTATGTTTTGTTTAATTATTGGCTGTCATTTTATTTCCGGAAACTAAAATGAATAGTATAAAAATGTACTTTAAAGAAAGGTAATAAGGAAAAAGTATGTTAATGATAATATAAATGTCAATGTAATTGATAGCATTACATTATTGTAGAAACACCAAATCATAGTGGAAGAGCTCAAGATTGAAAAATAATACTCCTACTTGTAGTAAGAAATTTTCTTCAATACTCTAGGCGTAATTTTATATGTCCCACGAGTATTTTTCTTATTTAACATAAGATTTTATGTAATACTATTATTTTATTAATTAATTATAGAGAGAATAAAGTAGAAAAATTCAGTACCATCGTTTATATAATGTGACACCACAAAAAAAAATGTTAATAGGACGGAGATAGTAAAACAAATACATATATTTGAATTAGCTATACCACCAAGACATTGTAGCAATAAAACTTTAATTACACTCTTTTTGATGAAAAAAAAACGTATTGTTAATTCTATTGATAGAAGCAACTTAATCTCTCAACCCAATGCCTGCAGAAGTGCGAAAGAGGTGACATTGACGAGGATAAAGATCTTCGACACACTAAAAGTTGTGGGTGAGTTTGGCAAAGGATTCGTGAAGAGCGTACATCTTCTCAAGACCCCAAAAGTAAGCATTTGAGTTTTTGTTTTTTGCTCTAGTCGATCGTTTAGTCCTATGAGAGGCACTGATGAGTAGTCAGAAATCGAGAAGCGCCATTGAAACACCTTCGAAGGAAGAGCCGAAGAGGACTCACTCGGTTTATAGCTAATAGTATAGACATAGGTTAGAGATGGGATTAATTATGTGTTTGAAGAACTCAACTCAGCCTGATGGCAATTTTGGTTTCAATGTTTGACTATGTAAAGATTGTTCAATGTTATGAAGTGATTTTGATTAAAATCTAATTCCATATTCTTCGAAGGCAGTTGATTTAATTCTTAATATAGTTACTTCATACATCCAATGCAATGTTTTTAATTTTTACAATAAAAATAAGTTATGTATATAGAGATGATATAATGCATAGATTCAGCGCAACATACGAACTTTTGATATTTTTTAATTTATGTTATTTGCTTGTAAATACAAATTTTTGATATTTTAATTTTTCCTTAAGCTTTGTTTAATCCAAATACTCACTACATCAACTTTGAGATTTTCTTAATTTTTCCCTAACAAACATTTTCCACAAAATTAAAGCTTATGTAGACTATATATGTCTATCACATATTACGCAAAACATGGCAAGACAATACGACAAGTTACTTACCTAAATACCCGAATTATTGTTGGTTTGTACTTTCTAATTTTCCGTAAAAGCTTTTATTTCCTAATCTATATACATGAACTTATATATTTCTTATGATTGATTTACTAATGATTTGCTTAGACGGACAATTTCTAATTGTTTTGTGATTTTCTCTAGCTTAGCCCTTTCCTAACCTATAGTATTGCTTTAATTTCTTGGGCAAATTGTCAAAGAAATAAAAATGACGGTCAAGTTATGGTCTAATTACACACATTTCAAGTTTGATATTTTTTCAATTATCTTTGACATAAAAATGACGGTCAAGTTATGGTCTAATTACACACATTTCAAGTTTGATATTTTTTCAATTATCTCATCCTTCATCTTAGGGCTGGCAATTTTTGACACGACACGATAACACGACACGAACCGGCACGAAATTAATGGGTTTGGGTCAGAGCTTATCGTGTTCGTGTCCTTATCGGGTCGACCCATTAAGGACACGAAAATTTCGTGTCGTGTTCGTGTCGGGTTCGTGTTATCCGTTAACAATGCGTGTTCGTGTTATCCGTTAACACATAATATTTTAATATTATTATTCTTATTAACACATAATATTTTAATATTATTATTCTTATTATTTTCATTTTTCAATACTTATTTTCGTGTCATTAATGGATTCGTGTCGTGTTCGTGTCGTGTTGACCCGAAACGGTTCGTGTTATTAATGGGTTCGTGTCGTGTTCGTGTCTGAGGGTAGCGGGTCGTGTTCGTGTTCGTGTTTGAGGTTTTCTTAACGGGTTGTGTTCGTGTTTGTCGTTATCGTGTCGACACAATAACGACCCGACACGCACGATTTGGCACCCCTACTTCATCTTCATGTGAATCACATACTAATGCGGTAGCCAGTTTAAAATGCGCGGATTTCAAACTCAATCAAATGATGTAGTTTTGTCCAATGTTGTTTTAGTCCAATGTATTTTAATTTTTTTTATTTTTTTGGTATCGATCTTGATTTCTATCGATGATACATCTCTATTTAGCAAAATGAATCTAAATTAATTAGATCTGAGACAACAACATACTGTTTTTCGATATCCAAAATTAGTCCTTGATTTATCTTCGTTCGTTGATATCGATCTTGATATTTCTTGATGTTACGTTGCATCTCTATTTAGCTAAATGAAGCTAATTAATTAGATCTGAGACAACTGCATACTGTTTTTCGATATCCGAAATTAGTCCTTGATTTATTTTCGTTCTCATTTTCTAAAGTTTTGATTTTTTTATATCGATCTTGATATTTTTTGATGTCAATGATGCATATCTATTTAGCTAAATGAAGCTAAACTAATTAGATCAGAGGCAACTACACACACAGTTTTTTGTTATCCGAAATCAAATCCTGTCCTTTTATTTTGGTTCAAGATGATTTAAATTGTTTAATCGATTTTGTCCTTTTATATCTTTAAATCAAAATCATAAAGATATAAATTGTTTCAAGACCTATCAATTTTGATTTAAAATATGATAAATCGTTCCACGATTTTGGAACTTTTTTGATTTTTTAGATGATAAATAAATCATTTCACCTTTTTGGGTCGTTTCACCGGTTTGAGTCGTTTCACCGGTTTGGGATTTTTTGTTTTAAAAATTTATAAATCATATTGTCTTATTCTAATATTTTACCACATTTTGCCTACAATGGAACTAAAATGTCGTCCATATATGACGATTTTGCCCACGACTAACGATTTTAGGCGTATTTGATTTGTTGATTTAGACATGTATTAATTAAATTTAGACGAATTTGAATCACTATTAGGCGAATTTGAATTACTAGATCTACTCGAATTTAATGACTGATCTGCATTTCTGATTAATTCATAATACTGTTTCTGTCCAATTTGAACTACCGTACATTTGGTTGTTGATTTAGTTGTTTTTGATTTGTTGGCAGATTATGTGTAATACCCGCACCATTTGTTTGCTTTCGATATATTAATGTGGAACTAGAAATGTAACGTCCTCTCTTTTCGTGAAGTTTTAGTGGATCTCGAGCCTTTAATGAAACTTAATTTTTTTAGTTGCGAAGTAAAAACTAAAGAAGTAAGTGAGCAAGTTAAAACAGACTAAAGACACACTTCGGAAAAATAAAATGTTTCGAATGGCATTTCATGTTCAACAAAATGAACAACTAATGGAATAGGTTACATGGATCAAAGTCCTTAAAGAAAGAAAACAAGGAAAGGAAAATATAAAATGTGGAGTGCATTTCGGGCCTTTTCTCCAGGCCCAATTTAGGGCCCGTTTCGGGCAGCCCGTCGGCCCAGACATCAAATCCAGGCCCGCTCGAAGTGCAGCTAGGTGGGAGCTAAGATTCCTCTCTCACCTGCAAGATAAAAACAAGTTTTAATGGCCATGGGACAAGAGTAATTAATGGAATACTTATAGAGGGGAAGAAACAACCTTTCTTTTCCTATGAAGACCAAGGACTTACCCAAAAAGGGGGCAAGTCCAGCCTGCAAAGCCCTTCACTAATGCAGCACCTGTTATACCTAGCCACAATCAAACAATGGGATTTATTCACCAAGTACCAAGTACCCAAACTAGCCAACAAACTACATTAAGACAAAGGGGCTGCATGATCAGAAAAAGAGAGATATGTTGTGATATGAAGACAAGAGAGATCAGCCCCATTTAATTCCCCCATAGTACGCCAAAGCCCAGCCTATAAAATCCCCTCCACACCACCTTTAAACACCCTCCTACACATCTCAAATTTTAGCAACTCTAGTGAGAACCAAGAACAAGCAGTAGCAAGTTTGAGAGGAAGAAAACTGAGGTTTTAAGAGCTGATTTCCTCAAGGCAGCCGCAGCTTCAAGAGGTATTCCACCTCTAACCCTTCTCCCAATCAAATTTGCATATCAACCATGTAGAAATCAACCCAAAGCATGTTAAAGCACGTGTCTTAAACCTGGGCTATTAGCTGATAAAAGATGTAGTATAATCATAGAATCATGGCAATAGAAACCTCTAGCAAGTATAGAAAATCATGTTTAAAGCTCAAGAACTTAGAACATTAGGATTTCCACATCATACAATCTGGGTGGCGTGAGCGTGGCCGAGGGAGAAAGAGAGAGAGAGAGATGGAGCAGAGGTGGCGGCTATGGTGCTCCGGCGACGGGTGAAGCGGCGATTTCCGTTGAGAGGGAGAGAAGAGAGGGATTTTGGATTAGGGTTTGGTGTGGGTTTGATTTGGGAAATTTTTTTTGTGTATAGAGGAGAGGCCGATGGGTATGGGGAGTAATTGGGCCTCTTTTCTTTTTATTTGTTTTGGGCCATGTTCAATTAATTAATGTTTTGGGCCACTGATTAAAATAAAGTATGGGCTAAGAACTTAATTAAACCATGGACTCTCCTATGTTATGGATTAAATAATAGTCCGCTAATTATTTCCACGAGGATAAGTCGTTTTTCTTCCGGAATTTAGTATGAGTGCTCGAATAATTAATGATAGGAATTGATATGCTAACGATGAATAGACCTCGAGTTATTTTTAGTGCTTGAATAAATGGCATAGGAGGTAACACCCTCTAGTTAAGCAAATAATTTTTCCAAATAAATTAAATCTACTGATTTAATTAATGTTCAAGAATTCTAGAACTTTTTCTAGAAAAATAAGAAAGAGAATAACAAAAAAAAAAAGAGCACGCACTTAGGATGCATTCACGTTTGAGTTCATTTGGCTTCTTAAGCCTAATTAAGTATTATTTCCATGTTACTAAAGGGGCGTCTTCGCGCGTCATCTAAAAATCAAGCTAAGGAGTTTGTTCGGCTAAGAGATAGCCTTTGAGGTGGGCATTTCTTTCAAAACGTGATTTCAGTATGAAAATGTGAATCTTTGCTCAAGTATGTTGTCATGCCATGTTTTGTTTTATGATTACCTATCTGCTTGGCTATGCCAATTTAAGTTAAATCGAATTCGGGTCCCAGTAGGGCCGCAAACCCTACTCGGACTAGTGTACACATAAGGGGATCGTGAGCTAACAAAGGAGTTGGCCGGTCCAGTGACCGTCGTGGAATGTGGCCACATTCCCGGTTCACATCAGTTTCAGATATGGTATATCTATGTTATATGATTGCGCAATCAAATCTTTACTAAAGGAAAAGTATTTTAGTGACTCGGGTCTTTTAAGTAAAACCCCGTGATCACTCAACTGTGGCATTGACAATTAAAGATAGAACTATTTTTGGCAATGTGCCCACTGAGTATATCAAATACTCAGCCCTGCATGTTATTTTCAAATGTGCAGGTTGAACGTGGACGAGCAGGCGAAGGTGTTGGGACAAGCTTTTTAAATAAGTAGTTAGGTAGCCCAAAGTAGCATGTCTTCATACGTGCTATTTTGTCTTGGACTCTTCCGCTGCAAATCTAGAATTATGTGCTAGAAAGCTATGAACTTAGTCTTGATACTCTGAATACGTTTTGACTATGTACCCATATGCCTTTGATACTATTGATTTAAGTGATTTCATCCTTTTTATTGTTGTCCCTTGATTACTGAGAATTGTTTAGTCGCGAAATAGCTACGCTCACTAGCACTAGGGAGTTGTGGTCGTGACAATATGCTTGAAACATGGAAATTAATTAAGTCGTGTAGATATCAATTATTCATAAAGCACATGCTAAACTCGTCCAAAATTCCCAATATCAGCAAGAGAGAATATTAAATAATGAGATATGTATTATTGAGACTTTAAATTGGGTTTATAGGCTGGCATTTTCCAGCTGCATCAACTACGTTGCAGCTGGTTAAGTTTGATGGAATTGGCAGAAAGTGGAATTGTTTTTTCGAACCATAGTCATCTTCATGTAGCCTATGACAGTGGTGATATATGGCGGTTGCAAATTCCCACTGAAGAGAACTCCGATCACCTTCGAGTTTGTGAAGGTGATATAGATGGGGTCTCTTGTGGATTATTCAGGCTCCGAGTCTCGTTGTGTTGGTGTTTATTCAGGTTACTTTTTAGATTAAATATGCTTTAACTACCAATTTATTTTGTTTTTTATTAATAGTTTCATTTATTATATAGGTGATGTAGCTTTTCGGGTTTGGGATGGAGTGATGGGTGTTGTCTTGTATATGGGAGAGAGTATGAGTTTGCCTGACGGAGATGTGCCAGTCAGTATTCGTTTGGTGTCTGGATCTCTAGTGTTTGTTAGCTCTTACACTAGGGCTTGTTTTTTTAGTATGGATGATCCGAGTAAAGTCTCTGTCTTGGCCGAGGGTAATGTGAAACTTGGAGGAGTTGGTAGTCACCCTTATGTGGTGTTGTATGTTGGGGCTGGAGTAGCTACTAGAATCTATTCGTCATCTCGTAATGGGGAGTTGGATGTCTTGGTTTTGGACGACCTTTTGCAATTGTGTTTGCTTGCCTGTCTCACTGGGTCTGTTTGTGTGTCTCTCGGTCGAAGTGGGCATATTATGGTTTTGGATACTTTCACCGGTTTTCATCTCTCCTCTCGAGAAGATGATTTGGTACTGTTGGAAAGTAAATAAAATAAAATCAAGAAAAGATCCCTAAGATTAGGGAATTACCGTGGAGAAGGGGAAATTAGTTAGGGTAAATCTTTACCATATTTAGCTATTTCTTCTAATACTTAATACCATGTGTATGCTTCTGTAAATTATACAATTGAAGGAATGAAATTCTCCTTTCCACAATACACTCTTTTAACATGACATCAGAGAAAGGCTTAGAATAAAGATTCATCACAGCTCGAGAATACCAAATCTCGGCCACCATGGCAGATCATGGAGACGATGAAGAGAAACCCAACAACAACAACAACAATGACGATTCAAGATGGAGAATGAGTAAGAACGTCACTCTGGCGGTCAAACTCAATGGAAACAACTACCCTCTCTGGCAGAAACTAATGAGGATAGCCATTGTGGGCAGACGAGCCCTTCGGCACCTCACAGGTTTACCTACGCCTCCGGAACCAGGGGCGAAAGGCTACACCGAATGGGAAGAGACTGACATGATCGTGTTTTCTTGGATAATCGACAATATCGAAACTGATATCGTCGTCGACTTTGCACACCACCAAACTACGCAGGCCCTGTGGGAGAGCTTGTCAGTCACGTTTGCGAGCACCGCCGATCCGTACCTGTTATACGACTTGGAGGAAAGAGCAAGTAAGATAGTGCAAGGAGAACAAGGCCTCGAAACTTACTGGCGTCGTCTCCATGGAATCTGGATCGAGATAGATCGATGCGAGAATCGCCCGATTGATTGTTGTGACAAAGGAGTCGGGCAATTCCGAACATACATAGGAACAAGACGTTTGTTCAAGTTCCTCATCGGACTGAACGAACGATACGACGGAATCCGACGCGATATCCTCAAAGAACATCCCCTGCCCTCAGCCGAAACCGCATACGGGCGGGTGAAACGAGAAGCTACCCGGCTCAAAATCATGCCGCCGGCAGCAAACTCAGATCCCCCGACCGGAACAACTAGCGACGACTCATCATCGGGCGGCGTGGGGCTAGGATTCACTGCCCGAAACCAACCCCAGCAGCAGCAACGCGTCAACCAACCACCACCGCCACGCGCTGCCGGACCCAATCGCAGAGGAGGAGGATTCAAACCAGACAAATCCAAGCTGTGGTGCTCTCATTGCGGTAAACAGAAACATACCAGAGAATCGTGTTTTCTCTTGGTTGGATTTCCCGAATGGTGGGACGAAAATCAAAGGGCAAAAGCCCGATTGGCCATCGGGGTGGACGATGGCAGCGGTGGTGGATTGTTCCCGACGGGAGGAGGCAACCGTGAGGTCACCAATCCTCGCACAAGAACCGGAGATGGAGACTCCCGGAACGGAGGGGGCGACAGACGTGGAGAATCGGCGGAGGTAATCGGCGAGGCGGCGTTCGCCGAGAGAAAGGGGGGTGCTACATATGGAGGTACTGGATTAGGGTTTGATAATCCCAATCCCCCAATTTATTTGCAGAAAGGTCCCCCAATTTATTGTGCTTCAAATATTATACCCCATCATATGCCTATATCCTCATCTGCCCCTTGTAGAGATAAATGTGTTCAATTTAACCCTAAACATGTGAAAAATCGTAATTCTGCCCCAAAACTGCCAAAACCGTCGTTTGTGACTCTGAACCCGTTTGCACCCTTAGAAAAAATTTCTAATGCATGGCCCAAAACAAAACTGATTCCAAGGAGAATGGGTGGATATTTGATTGTGGGGCTACAGATACAATGACCTATGATAAAAATGATTTTTCCATGTTTAATGAGGCTACCAAAAGTTTAATTCAAACTGCTGATGGGGAATGTACGGCTGTTAGTGGGAGTGGAACTATTGAGATATCGCCGAGCTTGAAACTTTCCAATTGTCTTTATGTGCCAAAATTGTCTCATAAACTTATGTCCATTAGTCATGTGACTAAAGAGCTGAATTGTACATTATTGATGCATCCCAATTTCTGTGTATTACAGGATATCAGGACGAGGAGGATAATTGGGCGTGGCACTGAGCGTCAAGGCCTCTACTATGTGGATTAGATTACTCAACAAGGTGGCATCGCGATGCTTGCTCACGGATCTGCTAATCGAGAAGTCTGGTTGTGGCACCGCAGATTGGGACATCCATCCTCGGGTTACCTTAAAAATTTGTTTCCCAATTTTTCTAAGTTTAAAGATATTTCTTGTGAATCTTGTGTTTTGGCAAAGAGCCACAGACAATCTTTCAAATCTAGTGAGACACGGGTTAAGGATATTTTCTCGTTAGTGCATGCTGATGTGTGGGGCCCGACGCTTATTATTGGTGGTCATGTTTTTAAATATTTTCTCATATTTGTGGATGATTGCACTAGACTAACTTGGATATATTTTTTGAAAAATAAATCTGAGGTTTTTGAAAAATTTGCTCTTTTCTTCACCTTGATTCAAACGCAGTTCCAAACCACTATTAAGATACTTCGATCAGATAATGGTAAGGAATTTGTTAATAAAGAAATGACAGAGTTTTTTAGAAGTAAAGACTTAGTTCTGTTGGGACTACCGCAGCGGAAGACACGGAAACCAAACAGGTCCTAGAACGGATCTATTTAGTTGATTATGCATTCGACTCCAATTTCATGCAATAAACATAGATCTATAGATATAACATCAAATAAACACATAATCATGCATATTCGATGTAGATTCGATTGTTACCTCATAATCCATCATTGGATTGACGTTGCTAGCTGCACCACCCGGAGATCCTTGGTTTATCGACCACGAATCTTCCGTACTATTCCCTCGTCCTTGATTCTCCATCCGTGTGGGCGGATTTTAGAAAACCAATTAAATAACATTGAATGGATCTAGGGAAACCCAATACAAACACCAAATTGTCTAGATCTAATCCTATGAATTATGATAGATCAAGAACAATAATCAAAACCCTAATTCTCCCACAACTATGGCTCGAAAATCGAGACCAAGAGGAAGAGGAAGGAGGCGCCGATTTCTAGGCACTAGGGTTAGGGTTTTGTGTTGTCTTGGATTGTGTGCTAGGGTTTCCCTTTCATTCATTATTTATAGTGGACCTTATTGGGCTAGTAAGGGGATCCTTGGAATGACTTAAGTGTTGGGCTCACCCATTAGATAAATTACTAATTAAATCAAATGACCCATGATTTAATATATTATCAATGGAATATTATTTTGTTCCACTAAAGAATAATATTGCACTCCCACTTAAATCACCAAATTACAAATAACTTGGGTCCATTTTATTTTATAATATTTCCCGCGTTTAAGATTATCTTGATCCATCAATTTAATTCTTTTGTCTGCTATGTGACTAGAATTAAATTAATTCTCCAAAGAGTTTTTCTAGTTTGAAACTTTATTTAT
Source organism: Salvia hispanica (assembly GCF_023119035.1). Taxonomy (NCBI): domain Eukaryota; kingdom Viridiplantae; phylum Streptophyta; class Magnoliopsida; order Lamiales; family Lamiaceae; genus Salvia; species Salvia hispanica. The sequence goes on along the minus strand of NC_062965.1, from coordinate 31,418,308 downwards.
TATTTGTGGAATAAATTCCAACTGCGCAGTTTTCTGAATAATAAATTCCTCTTTCAAACACCTCTTGGGGATCACCCCTTAGGGATTTAATCATACCACACTGGGCACGCGAATTCTATGAAATAATATTCCAATACCTTCATGTTATTCAATTACTACCACCCAAGATATCATGAACTTGAGTTACGTACAAACTCTCACATATTGATAAGTCAAAGTGGCGTTTGATTGAATAAACAATATTGATATTAATATCATAGTACTAAACTTTCTTGAAATATATTCTTTCAGTAGATAGCAATAAAGAATACATTTCGGATTAGATCCTTTCAGTGCTTTACCACACCGGTGTCACTAATCTCATCTTAGGTAAGAGAGAGTTATCACAAACACCGCAACCGTTCCAATAGGTAGCCAAAGCCTATCTAGGTTGTGAATACGTTTTTCTTCTTACTAGATCTGGCCAAGTCCCCTACTGGAAAACTCATGAGGAGATTCATCGAATTTCCCTACTTGACCTTCTTAGTAAAAAGCCCTAGACTTGTTTGTCATATTTCAATAATAAACCATTTATATTATATTATTTATTCTCATAAATAGGTAAACAAGTGGACGTGGCGTTTCTCGTATACATGCACAAGCTGACTGTACAAAGGCATGTACGCTCGAAGCATCTTTTAGTATACAAACCCCAACAAGTTCATCAAACGACTTGTCCATATACCCCCGAACAAAATGGAGTAGCAGAACGGAAAAATAGGATAATCCTAGAAGTTACTCGAGCCCTGTTTTTTGACTCAAATGTTCCAAAATTCTTGTGGCCTGAAGCTGTAGCTACTGCTGTGTACTTAGTTAATCGTCTTCCTACCAAAATTTTGGGTATGCGAACACCTCTTCAAGTACTTTCAGCCCTAGCAAAAATTCCAGAACCTCTTACACTTCCGCTCAGAATTTTTGGGTGCTCTGTATATGTTCATATTCCTAAGCATGAAAGAAGTAAATTTTCTGCTTGTGCACTTAAGTGCGTTTTTTTGGGGTATGGGACTAATCAAAAGGGGTATCGATGTTATGATCCAATTTCTAGAAAAATAATTACAACTATGAACTGTAATTTTCTAGAATGTGAGTATTTTTTCCACACCCAAACTCGGGGTCAGGGGGAGAGTTTTATCAGTCAGGGGGAGAAACCGAGGGATAGTTATAGACCCCTTCCTTGGGCTGTGTTACCACAATCAGGTGACTCGTCTGTGGAACCAACAGAGCAACCTAGTGCCACCGCCGAGCAGATCATGTCCACTGTGGAGCCTCCTCAACCGCCTACACCACAGTTAAGTCCTCCTCCAGTGATATCTGAGGTAATTCCTGAAACTAGCTCAGATAGTATAATTCTTACCTCTAACAACTCTGGTGAAGAGGAGAATGCAGCAATTGACGGTGACACAGGACGATACATACTCCCCTCAAGAATCAATCGTGGTGTACCGCCTAAGCGTTACAGCCCAGAAAAGGCTAACACGAGAAGTCGGTATTCAATGGCAAATTTGGCTAAGGCGAACTTGAGTGAGATGGCAAGGGCATTTGCAGCAGCCCTTTATGAAGAGGAGGAGCTCCCTCGAACTGCAGAGGAAGCCATGAAAATTGCCCATTGGAGAGAAGCAATGTTGGTAGAGATGAAGGCTCTAATGAAGAACAACACATGGGAAGTTTGCCTGAAACCTACGGGAATCCACACTGTGGGGTGTCGGTGGGTCTTCACCATCAAAAGGAGGCCAGATGGATCCATTGAACGATATAAAGCAAGGTTAGTGGCAAAAGGGTACACTCAAACCTATGGAGTTGACTATGCTGAAACTTTCTCACCTGTGGCAAAGATGAGTACTATTCGAGTTCTGTTCTCGATAGCGGCGAACAGAGAGTGGCCACTTCATCAGTTTGATGTGACAAATGCATTCCTACATGGGGAGCTATCGAAACCGATATACATGGAGGCACCACCTGGGTTTACAGAGGAATTTGAAGGAGGAAAGATTTGCAAACTGAAGAAGACCTTGTATGGACTCAAACAGTCACCCAGAGCATGGTTTGGGAGGTTCACAGAGGTGATGAAGAAGTATGGATACAAGCAAAGTAACTCTGATCACACGCTATTTCTGAAGAAAAGAGAAGGAAAGATTACGTGTCTAATTATTTATGTGGATGATATGATCCTTACTGGAGATGATGCAGAGGAAATCAGTCAGTTAAGGAAAAATTTGTTTTCCGAATTTCAAATGAAAGATTTGGGTCTACTGAAGTACTTTTTGGGAATAGAAGTATTGAGGTCGAGAAAGGGAATCTTCATCAATCAGAGAAAGTATGTACTTGACTTATTGGCGGAAACAGGAATGTTAGATTGTAAGCCAGCTGACACTCCTATGATGCAAAATCATAGTCTACAGATAGATGAAGGAGCTGAGCCAACTCCTCGAACGAGGTATCAACGTTTAGTTGGGAAGTTGATCTACCTATCTCATACCCGGCCTGACATCGCCTATGCTGTGGGCGTGGTCGGTCAGTTCATGCATGCACCTCAAGTAGCTCACTGGGAAGCAGCTCTGAGGATAGTTTGATATTTGAAGGGGACACCTGGACATGGAATTATGTTTGAAAAACACGGGCACCTAGAGATTCATGGTTTCACTGATGCTGATTGGGCTGGAAATCCAAATGATAGAAAGTCGACTGCGGGATACTTTACCTTTGTAGGAGGGAATCTTGTCACTTGGCGGAGTAAAAAACAGAAAGTGGTGGCCTTGTCAAGTGCCGAGGCAGAATTTCGAGGAATAAGGAGTGGGCTAACCGAGATCCTATGGTTGAAGAAGCTAATGACGGAGTTAAGCATGAATTCACAGAAGTCGTGTAAATTGTTCTGCGATAACAAGGCAGCAATCAGTATATCTGAGAACCCAGTTCAGCATGATCGGACGAAGCATGTAGAGGTAGATAGACACTTCATCAAAGATAACATAGAAGCCAAGATAGTAGAACTTCCCTTTGTAAAGTCTGAAGATCAGTTGGCTGATATCCTCACGAAGGCTGTGGACTCAAGAAGCTTCCGCGAAGTATTGGGCAAGTTAAGAATGGGTGATCCCATTACTTAACTCGAGGGGGAGTGTTGGAAAGTAAATAAAATAAAATCAAGAAAAGATCCCTAAGATTAGGGAATTACCGTGGAGAAGGGGAAATTAGTTAGGGTAAATCTTTACCATATTTAGCTATTTCTTCTACTACTTAATACCATGTGTATGCTTCTGTAAATTATACAATTGAAGGAATGAAATTCTCCTTTCCACAATACACTCTTTTAACAGGTACGACACTGCACATGTATGGTTGGAGGAAACCGATCCATCTTAGTTGCCCATCGGTATCATTTGGCGCATATGCATTCTTGATACTTAGATAGATTACTTGGAGATTTGATTTGTATGCTTTTGCATTCTTTACTTAAGAGATTACTTAGAGATTTGATTAGTATGAATTTCCCACTATGTTGCATATACTCGAAGATTATGTTTGTCATTTAGCTTCTTGAATGACCTATCCTAAAGTTAGTTAAATATATTCATTTTTCAATGAATATTTGATTGAGATGAGACCGGTATATGTTCGATTAGCATGATTGGCTACTTGATTAAAGCCTGTGAAAAAGATGTTAATTACGCATTATTATTGATTTTTATATTTTTCTTTCAGGATGCTAATCGAGTCAATTTTAATTGGGCACACTTTAAATTATTTTTAATTCGATGCAAGTCGGGCTCAATACTTTTGATCCTCGGGTTTAAACCATTTATAAAAAAGATAATGTATGCAAAAATCCCTGATAATATATATCTTTCCACAAATGTAATTTGGTGGTTTCTCAATCAACTCTTATTTAATGAAAAATTAAAATGATAGTACTATTTTAAATTTTGCAACCAAACTAGTGAAGTGAATTAATAAACCATCCAAAGTATAAAGAACTTTCATCCGCATCGCATTCGCTATTGCGCGGCCACTAGCTATACGATTGCGTTGCTTGGAGGGTGCGGTGAGGTGTGTCGTGCCGATGGTCATGTTATTATTTGGTCGGCGTGGAAAAAGAGATGCGACGGAAGGAACACCGGGGTTGCAATGACCACATCAACCATTGCTGACTTCAAATTATTTATTCAAAATTTGTAGCTAAATTGTTGGTGTTGTGACTGAAGTTTGAAATACTAATGTGTCGTATAAATACAAAACTTTTGATTCAAAATTTGAGGTCAGATTATGGAAGATATCAATACGTCAGATTTTGATTTATGATTGAACCGCGAACCACAAATTATATAAAGTCAAAATTTTCATTCACTCAATGTTATAAAAAACATTAGTACAAGTTAAATTTAAGCATAGCATCATTTATTAGATGTTCATAAAAGAACATTGATACAAGCTATATATAAATATTTAAATGTTTTGATTTAAAGTAGAATTAACCTTGCTGGATCCAAAACATAGTTTAGGGTGACTCATCATATAGAACTTAGTGACTCATAATATAGGCTTAAAACTCCTAGGATGTGAGTTAATTTTGGTTTAGTCAAGAAATTCAGTAGGTATTTAGTCCAAATTGATCAAAACATGAATTTGGATGGTACAGTAACTACACATCACACATAAAATCAACCACCCATGTGACTATACTTTATTTTATAAGGTGGAAAATAACACGTTATTTGTTTATATATGGAAAGAGAGAGAGTTGATCAATCTCAATCCTAAACAAAATATATAGTGAAATATATGATCATAATTTATTGATTTAAATTATCTCTCTCATACTCCAAAGAGAGGGGTGTAATCCCTTTTCTCATAATCACAAATATAGAATTATTACTCACAAGTTTTATGTATGCATTGCTCTTACTAACATTACTATTTCTAGAAGATTTCTAAAAAGCCACATTACTAAAATTGTTAATCTTAAAGTAAACTTAACAAAATTGTTGAAACAAATCATGCTTAACAATTTGAAATGCTAGTGAATTTCTAACATAAAACCGTGGAAATTGAAAACATTAATTCATTAAATTCGAAAAAAATAGACTAGACAAAGGCATTACAAGAGTCAAGAGGATGGAAGATTCCAAACATGATCTATAGAGATGTGACCCAACATTTCATAGATTACAACGTGTGATATTTTCCCAAATATGTGTGTCAATTTACCACATGAAATTTAGATAGTGGTAGGATAATTGGTGATATTTTGGTTAGACTATATATTTGAAAGTAATTTCACAATTGAGAAACATAAATTGTGTTGTTTTGACAATCAAACGTGATATAAGACGATCCATGTTGGTGTAGAGGTATCAATTTACACTAGTAGCCCACCTTTTTTGGATTTATTGTATCACACACTTGGCATCTTACTTTTAATTTATTGTTGGCGTAGGTCCCTAATATTAATAATTATCTTTTCTTTTTAAAGGAAATATACTCTCTTTGTCCCATTAGAAATAAAACGTTTTCCTTTTTAGGTTGTACAACTAAAAATGAAATATTTCCTAAATTGAAAACAACACTCTCTTTAGTTTTTCTCATCTCTTACTTTACTCTATCTTCAATAACTCACAAAACAACACTACATAAAATCACGTTCCGGAAACCAAATGTTTCATATTTATTAGAACAGAGGAAATATTTCATATATACTCTCTTCTCTACGTACCATAAAAATAAATTTGATCGGATGCGATTCCGATTTTAATGAAAGTGGTTGGTATATTTCTTTTTTGTTGTTTATATTTCAGTTGGCTAGTGTCTTCGTTTTTGGTGATTGGTCTTGATGCTCGTGTTGTTTAGTTACAGATATTGTGTTGCGTTTAGAGAGTTGTTATCGGTAGGTCTCCATATTACTATTATATTTATTTGTTTGGGTCAAAATTAAAAAACACTACTATTCCCGTAAGTGGAAAAATTTTGAGCCATAACATAGCAAAAGAAAAAAGTAAAAGTAATATATTTCGAAGTAATACAAATAAATATAAGACTATACTTTTTTATAATAGTATAAGATAATGAATGACGAGAATGGAGTATTTTTGGGGGTGAATAAAACGTACATTATACACAAATATAAAGTGTCCATGTCACCTTAGTGGATTGCTTATAATAAGTACTCCCTCCGTCCCACTTAAAATGCAACATTTGGAAATCGGCACGGGATTTTATGTAGTGTTGTTGTGAGTAAATGAAAAGAGAGTAAAATAAGAGAGATGAAAAAGTAGAGATAGAATTGTTTCCATTTTAGGAAACGTTTCATTTTTAATGGGACAACCAAAAAAGGAAAACGTTGCATTTTTAATGGGACAGAGGGAGTATTTACTACTACATTATATTTATGTATATTATAAAGTCTAGTGAGGTACATTGTACAAATATAAAGTGTTGTCCATTCCTACTAAGTGCATATATATCCCAATGGACATATCAATTATTTTATATGCCTTTTCTCTTGCACGTGAAACATACTCAAATCTTTTGTAGCATTGTATTTGGTTTGTTGCGTGACATGATTACAATAAAGAAAAAGAAAATGTTAGTACTCCTATATACTAATTATATCATTATTCATGGACTCTAACTAGACAGAGGATTATGGTCTTATTAGAGTTGATTAGGTTGATATTTTAAATAATAGACTAGCCAATAATTGGTACGTGCAATATATAAAATGAATGTTCATGAATATGTTATACTCCCTCCGTCCCGACTAAGATGACACATTGCTTAGTCGGCACGGGATTTTAAGAGTTATTGATTAAAGTGTTTAATAGGAGAGAGAGAAGGTGGGTGTAAATATTAAAGTAGAGAGATAAAGAAATATGAGTATTTTAATAGGAGTGAGAAAAAGTAGTTGAGTGTATTAATTAGAGAGAGAAAGTTACCAAAAAAGGAAATGTGTCATCTTAGTTGGGACAAACTAAAAAGAAAAACGTGTCATCTTAAGCGGGACGGAGGGAGTACTATATAACTATTTCATAGTTGTAATTGTAAGGATATTTAATTAAATACAAAAGGACTTCTAAAGTAAATAACTATATTAAATGTGGTGTTTAACTACTACAAGCTAGGAAATGATTTTGATATTTATTTGAAAAACAATTTGATCTTATTAAAATTAAAAAAACTGCATTTCTTGAAACAATAAATAATCTACTTATTATCAAATATTTTTACAAAAAAACTACTCCATTAGAGCATCTCCAGTGGGCGGACTTCCCCCACGCCCTTCCACTAGGACTTCCCAAAAACATCTCCTGCCACGTCACTAGGACTTCCACTGCACAATCCGCCCTTCCCGCGCGGACTTCCCGCAGTAAAAAAAATTCTCAAATAAGCAATTTACGTTTACGGAAATAAAATTTCGACACAAATACGAACGGGAAAAATTAACAACTTCATTAAAAAAAACATACATGATTCGATAAAAAAAATTATTAAAAGCAGACGTCCGCCCGCCCGCCAGCCGGAAATCCGCGGACGCCAGGTGTCTGCCAGGGACGTCTGTGTCCGCCTCACTCACTCCCAATGGCGGACGTCCGCCGCACCCTTTGCAGAAGTCCGACGGGACGTCCGCCGTTGGAAATGCACTAAGTGGTTTTTGTTTCATACTACAGATAGATCGTTTCAACCAAATTTATAGAATACATCGTTCAATAATTTGCTTGACAATTCCCCCTAGTAATATAGTAGTATTATGAGCTAAATGAGCCTACTTTAAACTAAAAAGTTATGTTTTGTTTAATTATCTGTTGTCTTTCATTTCCGGAAACTAAAATGAACAGTATAAAAATGTATTTTAAAGAAAGGTAATTAGGAAAAAGTATGTTAATGATAATATAAATGTCAATGTAATTGATAGCATTACATTATTGTAGAAACACCAAATCATAGTGGAAGAGCTCAAGATTGAAAAATAATAATCCTACTTGTAGTAAGAAATTTTCTTCAATATTCTAGGCGTAATTTTATATGTCCCACGAGTATTTTTTCTTATTTAACATAAGATTTTATGTGATACTATTATTTTATTAATTAATTATAGAGAAAATAAAATAGAAAAAATTCAGTACTATCATTTATATAGTGTGACACCACATAAAAAATGTTAATAGGACGGAGATAGTAAAACAAATACATATCGTAGCAACGTATTTGAATTAGCTATACCACCAAGACATTGTAGCAATAAAACTTTAATTACACTCTTTTTGATTGAAAAAGAAAGTGTTATTAATTCTATTGATAGAAGCAACTTAATCTCTCAACCCAATGCCCGCAGAAGCGCGAAAGAGATGACATTGACGAGGATAAAGATCTATTCGACACACTAAAAGTTGTGGGTGAGTTTGGCAAAGGATTTGTGAAGAGCGTAAATCTTCTGAAGACCCCAAAAGTAAGCAGTTGAGTGTTTTTTTCACTCTAGTCGATCATTTAGTCCTATGAGAGGCGCTGATGAGTAGTCGAAAATCGAGAAGCGCCATTGAAACACCTTCAAGAAGAGGACTCACTCGGTTTATAGACATAGTTTAGAGATGAGATTAATTATGTGTTTGATGAACTCAACTCAGCCTGATGGCAATTTTGGTTTCAATCTAATGTTTGATTTATGATATGTAAAAGATTGTTCAAGATCTTTGTATGCTGAAGTGATGTTGTAACGAAAAAAAAAACTTATTAATTTGACAAAATCGTGGAGAATTATAAATTTTTATTCCATAAATGATGCTAATTTATGTTTCTAAAGGATAAATTGTGTTGTACATCTTATCGGAGTTCTATAATGATTAAAGAGTTATTTGCCTATAAATAATTCTCAAATCCCAATACTACAAAACGAGGATCAATACAAAGTAGATAACTCATCCCAAGATTTAAAAATAGGTATGCTTTTTAAAATCTAATTCCATATTCTTTGAATGCAGTTGATTTAATTCTTAATATAGTTACTTCATACAGCCAATGCAATATTTTTTAACTTTTATAATAAAAATAAGTTATCTATATAGAGGTGATATAATGCATAGATTCATTTTTATTGCGAAAACTAAGAATTGAACTCATAAAATTACTAAATCACATTTAACTGACCTATATTAATAGAGTGAATTGTGAGAATCAACGGCTCAGCGCAACATACGAACTTTTGATATTTTTTAATTTATATTATTTGCTTGTAAATACAAATTTTTGATATTTTTGTTTTTCCTTAAGCTTTGTTTAATCCAAATACTCACTACATCAACTTTAAGATTTTCTTAATTTTTCCCTAACAAACATTTTCCACAAATTAAAGCTTATGTAGACTGGGATGTGATCAAATACAAACCCCTATATATTATACAAACTACAAACTTTCATCCTAACCGTTAATTATCACAAATCTATGATTAATAATGTGCTGAATTTTTATGTCAACGGATTTCAATTATTCTATCAACCGGGGTATAAATGAAAATTGAATTTTTTACATTAGTTATATGCATCCCTAATTTCACTCCAACCTTCCATATTATTAATAATGATACTAACGTAAATGATTCAGCCGTGTACAGTCAATATATTAGTCCCTAATTTATCTCCAATCTTCCAAACTACCAATATTCATATTTATGGAGAACAAATTTCATTCAGTCTGAACAATTATTTAAGACACATTTTGACCTACTGACAATTCATGTTGCTTTAGCTTTGACACACTTTTTCTTCCAGAATATTTTTTCCGTTGATTACGAATGTCAACAAAAATATGTATATTGTTGTCTACATCTTGTAACTATGTCAAAGTACACCCTCAATGTCTACACTAAGTACAACACAACTTCCAATGCTTGAATAAGGTATCTACTCATTTCATGTATTCAAGTTTTCAATTTCAGTAACTCATCTCCACAATTGAACATTTTCAGTAACTCATCTCCACAATTGAACAAGAATATCAACACCGTTTCATAGTGTAGATACCATTCACTAAACAGTCCAATATCATGTTTCCTGGATCGAAATACATTCCTAAGGAATACGGCCTCTACGCAAATGCATTTCACAAAATATACCATTCATTACACAATCCAATACCATGTTTTTTAAATCAAAATACCATTGTAAGAAGACCAACACCAATACATTCCACAAAATGTCAACAAAATTTCAACAACTAAGTGTCTTTTTCTATCTAACTTCAAAAGTAAATACTAATATCCAAAAACTAACATGTAGATTTCAAAAACAAATAGTCAATTCCTAAGCAAATCAAACCAACTTGCATTTCTTCTTTGCTGGTTCGTTGTTTTCCTCGATGTTGGGAGCTTTGCTCAACAAACCATTCACCTGCCTCGCATAAATTGTCCTGAAGTCAAGGGTCACGTTGATATAAGTGTTCATCATGTGCGTGAATTTTTCTCTGGCAGTGTTGAGTTGAGCAAGAAACATGATCTTGCAATACTAAAAACACCCACCTTCGATTCTAACAATATAATGTCTGGTATCATCTTTGATTCCAACACCTTCATCTGCATACAAAAAACATCCACCTTCTCGTCAAGTGGTATAGTTTCTAGATACCTATCTAATGCTTGTCATTCTGCCAGATCGCTCAAATTTAATTTCCCCAAGGGGAAACCTAAAACAAGTTCAACATCTTTAGCCTCGATCTCAACTTCAGCACTGTTAGGCAGTTTTAGAGAGCACCTTAGGTGATCAAAATGTTTCAGCAGCCAATAGGCTAAAGTCGTTGGAATAGACGTCACATCATACTCTAAAAAACCTTCGAATCCTAGCTCCCCAACCGCAGTTTTCTGCCTGTCCGTTTGAGATTCCAGGATGCACAAGAAAAACCTTCTTGTTCTCTTAATCCTAAGGTTAGATTTCTTGACTGGTTTAGGCTCTCGACCACTTTCCTTTTTGTTTGTTTCCCAGTTGGTCGTGTTCGATTCGCACTGATCTCACCAACAACAACGGTTTTACCTATGTCAACAGATATAACAATGTCAAATCACAAATTCCAACAGATGAAAAATATCAATAATCAATGTCAATGAGAACACCAACAAAACCAAAAACAATCTCAACAAACCATAAATGTCAACAACAAAATTCATCATCTAATCCCCAAACATCAATCACAAATGTCAACAGATAGACTATAATATCAATTCCAAACGTTGCAAAATATCAATGAGAACAACAATAAAACCAAAAACAATCTCAATAAACCATAAATGTCAACAACCATCATATTTCAGCCTTTAAATGTCAATCGGAAATGTTATAACACAAACATCAACACCAAACCGTTGCAAAATATCACTAAGCAATGTCAATTAGAACAAACAAATGTCAATATGTCAAAATGTCAACAGACCTCCAAAGGCACCCACAAAATATCAGTCCAAAATTTCAAATGCAATTCACAATGTCAACAAACTTGCATTACCAAAATTTCAACACCTCAACAAATGTCATCGTATGATGTTAAAATTTCAGTACAATGTCAAAAGCAAAATGCAGAATATCAACAAACCAACATCACCAACATTTCAGCACCTCAACAACACAAAAAATTTCAATGCAAAATGCATGGCAACTGAAGTTAAAAAGTAACAACAAACACAAACAATCTAAGAAAAAGAGCAGAAACTCCGGTTCACAAATCAGAAATAAAGCTTTTAACAACATCTGGAATTCTCGCATAAAATAAGTATGGCAAGTTCAGGAATACATGAGTTCGGACGAAACGAACAAATAATGAATGAGAGCTGAAATTAACTGTAAATTTTTTTAACAACAATGGAAAGCTAGGTTTTTACCCATATAATCAGAAAATTCATGAAAGTCTTTCAGAATTGGAAAAGGATCGGCATGTGCTAAGGTTTTTGGCCATAAAACAAACAAAAAAACGGAATAAAATGTCAATAGCTGTGAAAACTAGGTGTTTAGGACGGAGAATCAAACAACTAGCCAGAACAAAAATGCCACCACGATTGAAAACTAGGGCTTTGGCCGGAAATCTGACCTTTCGTTGATAACTTACACAAGTTGTCGCTGACCGAAACTCATGACACCGCTGCTTTAGAGATTATCATCGCGATTCCGATACGACCCCGCCGCCTTTGGAATGATGAACGAAGAGAGAGATGAAGCTGATTAATTACGTGAATAACAGAAGAGAGAGAACGACGCATTTATCGGGATTACATAATCTCACCATAATTAAGGATTTCAACTAATTCGTTCAGTCTCTAAAATACCCTTTATTGACCGATTTATAGGAAGCATTGACATTTTAACCAAATACTAGATTAACCGTTGATTAATTAATAATAGTGGATAGGATTAAAGTTTGTATAGTTTGTAGATAGAGGGATTTGTAGATTATCATGACCCTATATATATATATATATATATATATATATATATGGAAATTGACAAATGACAATCATACCTTTCATATATATGCAGAATAAAATGAACTACACATACTGGGAAATCTGAACAGTAAATGTGATTTGCAATTGTTTCATAGCTCCATGCATGATTTAAATATGATAATGCAATTGTTTCGCTTCTACCTTTTCAAAATTTCACTTTTGTTCCAGATTCAATACAAAATTATTTAATTAGAGGGCACTTTCTGAAATATAGACTACATATAATACAAAGAATTGAATTGAATTCACTGTGCAGATCGTAAAGTGTCTGGTGTCAGGCGCAAATATAATTCACATGTAAAACGTAATAATATAGTGGAGTAATAAAATCATACAGTACTTGTTTAGTTATAAAAAATATCTTTTCAATATGTTGAGATTCTTTGAGTTGGGTCCATCTCTTTTTATTTTTGGTAAACATTTAATTCGAGCACATCCAGTTAACTTTAAATTTTCCATTTTCTTCAATTTGGTCCGTGAATATTTATGAAATTAGGCTGTTGCCATTTAAATTCACGATCGACTCCATGTTGGTTTCATTTCTTTTGATCGATACTCATTTCTGAATTCCGAATATTTAAGTTCATATGCTGGGCAAGACCATATCAAAGTCATTTTCTTTTCTCTTAATCGTGAACAAAGAGAAGTAGTTTGTACAAAGAAACATTATTAACTCCGTCCATAAAAATTACTCCTGTTTTTTCATTCTTTACGGAGAAGTAGTCTTTGCTATCGGATCTTGAGCATAACGGAGATGGTTTTTGATATATTAAAGGTGGAAATGAAAGCACAGAAATCCAATTCAAAGAAATTGTTTTAAAGTATATTCACCGACCCATTTTCCGTATTACCTAATCACAAATAATCCAGTATGAGAAATTAAGCTAATTAAATGAGATTGATAAGAACAAAATCTGGACCCATATAAAGTATGGAAGCCGTCCAACACATGCAATAACTTCAATACCAAAACTATTAATAATGGTGAGATTGGATTCGTTAGAAATTAAGTGGTGCTTTAATGGATTTGTTACACCGTACGTATATCGGTATATGTATTGTATCTACATACACACCGACTCCTCAGGCAATCAATGCGGCCAGTGTTGTGTAATTGCAATATTTACTACAAATTTCCCATTCTTGCTCTTGGGATTTTTTCCCATCAATTAATACACCATCTCTTCTTCTATCTTTCCCTTGCAATTCAACTCAACTCAACCACACCCTTTCTCTATCTACCTCCACCTCTCACCTTAATTTATTGAGCATTAAAGCAATCCCTCTATATATACATATGATGCTACTGATTCTACTCCTAACACAACTCTCCACCACCTTAAGGCATAAGGTAATCCAGTTATACACTAACTCAATTAAACTAGTTCATGCTCATGATTTTGTGTCTTAATTAGGGTTGAAAGGGAGTAGTAAAAAGGATGAGTGTGAATGGAGCAAAGCTGGAGCTGAAGTTGAACTTGTCTCCACCGAGGACGACCTCATGCGCCTCGGTGAACCAGCAGGATGAGCAGCTCTGCTACTCAACTAGCCCGACCGCAAAGATGATGATGCTGGTGGGATGCCCTCGGTGTCTCATGTATGTGATGCTGTCGGAGGAGGATCCGAGGTGTCCCAAATGCAAGAGCTCTGTTTTGCTCGACATCATGCACACCTCTGCCCCAAAAACCAACAGGAGTTGATCCAAAAACAGAAATAAGGATCAAAGTAGAGGTAGTTAGCACTTGTGGAGCCTTAATAGTGCTGTTTTTTTTTTTGGTTTCTTTCTTTTTGTTTAGTTTTCATCCATTTCCAGTAAGTCATGGTCTCATGGCTATGCATAAGAAGAATGAGTCTAAAGTTCTCTTGTAACAAATTTAATGTAATTTCTTTCCTGCATCTTCACTCATCTTTGTGTGTGTGTGTGTCAATTCATCTTGTAGGAAGCTGCTTTGTGTTGATGAATGGAACAGTGAGATAGTTATAGTTTACAAGTGCAAACTCCACTATTGATTAGTGAAAAAGATGCCATATTAAAAAAAGTCCTAAAATAAGTAGAATGTTTTAACTAAAAGAATGGCAAATATTGGCTAATTTCATAAGCTACAGATAATTGTGTTCCAATCAACTAATTGGATTTCAAAATATCATATCAACAGTACATTACAACTACAAAGTCTACATAAGATCTCAGTTTGAAGTAGTACTAGTACGTATTAATTTGATGGTATACTTTTCCACAGAAGAGAAGTGCATGAACTATTAACATCAAGTGGTTTACCAACCAACATAATATATTAAATTAAGGCATTTATGAGCTCCAACAGCTTGACTTGACAAATCAATGACAATAACTAGTAACGATAAAATTTTGTGGACAAAGAAGCACTTATGTTAATATTATCATTATGTGCCTGGGAACTACGTAGGACGTTAGCTACGAGGATTTGTAAGAGGAGATAATTAGCAAAAATAAGGATACCTGAATAAGAGATGTCAGAGGATGAGAAGACTCCATTTGGTCCAACTCAGCTTCCCATTTAAAAAACATGACACCTAAAGAAGACTATTCCTGAGAGTGGTCTCAGTTACACCATTTCATGACCCATGCTGGAACTACCCTCCTAAACTAGGCAGTTGGCCTCACAAAGTGAACTACCACTCCGTCTCAAGGAAGATGACCCCTTCCTTGGACGGCACGGGGATTTATACAACTTTATTTTATGTATGAAGTGGAGAGAGGAAAGTAAGAGAGGGGGAATAAAGTAGAGAGAAAAGTGTTTTCAATTTTAGTAATGAGTCATCTTAGTTGTGACAAACTAAAAAGGAACGTCGTTCATCTTCAATGGGACGGAGGGAGTACTACTTAAAAACTTGTGTCTGTTGCTAAAGTCTCTATTTTCAGAGAGTACGAAAGTGAGTATTTATTAAGGATAAATAATCGATTTTGTCCTATTATTTTTTGATGTTTATCTAAATATCTCCCATCATTTAGGTGATTGCGTTTTAGTGCCCATCGTTAAATTTGGGAATTTAATGTACTGCAAAAGATTTCTATAAATCAAAATACTAACATGGCAAACGGAATTACGTGTCCATTGAATAATCAATCTGTAATTTTGTAAAAAAATCCTTTTACTCTATCTCATTTTATCCATTCTCGTATTTTATTCTTTGTTCATCTTTCCACTTTATTTCTGCCTTTTACATTATTCTTTATTTATCTCTCAAGTTTATTATCTTTCATATTTTATTCTCTCTCCTAACTTACTAAACATTATTTTCTTAAATCTAGTCCAAAAGAAATGTATCTCAGTTAATACTTTATACTCCCTAAATATAGACCAATTTCTAAATATAAAAAATATTAAATAATGAAAATGGAGTATTATTAATATCACTAACACTATTTTGACCATAATTTTTTTCTCTCTCTTATATTAAAATTCATGTAATTTTCAATTTACCCTATTTTTTTAATAGTACTTATAACAAAATAAACCATTTTATACATTTATCAATACTTTTATAAAGAGGGGGATCGGAGTATTTAAGTAAATAAAATGTTATAGAATTTTGACCTCGCCTTTCTCCTCAGATTCTACCTCTCATCTCGCCTTCTCTCTTTCGATCAGGAAACCCAAATTCCCAATACTACACCATGACTCTTGGCTCTGGAGAATCCAGCGTCGTGGGTAAACACTTCCTCTTCGATATTCCCTATATGCTATTGATTTCATTTTTTAATTGATTTTCATGTTTCTCATAGTCAATCTGCAAATGAATGTGTGGGTGGTTTCATGGGTTTAAGCCTTTCAATTTTCCGAAAGGAAGATTGCCTGAGGTTTTAGCTGCGGATCTAAACTAGGAAATTGCTCTTAATTTTTATTGTCAATATTACAGGGGTTTTGATCCTACCGAATTTTATTTCTCAAAATTATGAACTTCAATCCGTTGATATTTTGGGGAAACATTCATCGAATTGAATTTCCTCTTAACATGTAGACATTGGAAGATTTCGCAAGGCTCTGGTCAACCAATCAAATTGAATGTCTAGTGAAAATGAATGTTTTTATGCGGTGCTTATGCATTTGATATTTTCATGGTTTATTTCTTCATGTTTCTAAATATACATGTAAAGAGCTGTATCTATAAATGTTCGGTATTAGGATAATCATGAAGTTTTGAGGTTGTGGACTGCACAGTGTTTCTACTTGCTGATTTTATTGTCTATCTGTTTGATATTTCCAACCTTATAAAGACATCTCAATTTAGATTCTGACTCAATCATTAATCATATCCCAGCTAGGGCCAGTAATTTTCATGATTCTGTTTTCTAAGTGATGTGGCCAATTAAATGGTTAAGGGATTTGTTACGAAGACTGTCTTCTTATCTTACTCATGCTGCACTTAAATATCACAGCCTCACAGGTCAGGTGTAAATGGCTGAAAAATGGATCTCCCCTTACCATTCTCATGCACTTTATGCTTGTTGTTGTAGTATTATAGGTGACTATTAACTGGATCATAAAAGGGAACTGCATTATAATTAATCCACATTTTGCAGTTCCTAGAAATTTCAGATTGTTGGAGGAACTTGAGCGTGGAGAAAAGGGAATTGGTGATGGTACTGTAAGCTATGGAATGGATGACGGAGATGATATCTATATGCGCTCATGGACTGGCACCATCATAGGTCCCCACAATGTGAGAGCATCTCCTTTGCATTGACCTTGATGGTCAGATAGGTTTATAATATGATATCTTGTTCATATGTTCTTAAACGTGATTCGGCATGAAGCTAGCAGTTTGAAATTCTCATATGTGGATATGCCTCATGCAATAAACAAACTTTTCCGCTAGTGTATATAGTTACTATCAATATGCATGGTTGAATTTTTTTCTTGATCTACTTAAGGAGATTGTTTCTTAGATTTCTCTTTCTTTTACACAGAGTTTTGTTTCTATGATTCTATCTCAGACTTAGCTTAATTTGGTAGTCAACAGCCATAGTTCTAAACCGAATAGATTAGAACTATTCTGGCCATTACTTCTGCAGTAGTTCAGGTCTAGACATCAACTGCAACAAGTTATGTACATTCTTGAACATTTCCTCATCACTTTCTTATCTTTATCATCTGCCATTTTGACTTTTAAAGCTGGTTGCTGTGCTGCTAGTTTGTTAGTAGTATTAAGTTTGTAAGTTTTGATGAAAATTAAAGTTGGAGGAGGGTGCTAATTTGTTCATTTATTAATTATTATCTTTTGCTGTCAGTCTGTGCATGACGGACGCATATATCAGCTGAAGTTATTTTGTGACAAAGATTATCCAGAGAAGCCTCCCAGTGTCCGTTTCCATTCCAGGATTAACATGACTTGTGTGAACCATGATACTGGAGTGGTACATATACAATAAACTCAAGGCTAAGTTGACTCTTATTTTTTTCTCAAGGCAGAGTAATTATAGCACTATTTAGTTATTGAATGTGTGATAATAGTAAATTGATCTGGACCAATTTTCAAACACTACATTCATTCCCCCCCCCCCCCCCCCCCCCACACACACACACACCACCTACCACCCAAATCACCACAATTTCTGGAGGTGCATGGTAATCCAGCTTTTATCATGTTGGTAAGGATTGTGTATATTTCTTCATCTGGGGAAAATGTGAATGCGATGTATTGGATGCTTTTAACCGGAAAAGGCATATGCTTATGATCTATCATCTATGACATTCATGGTCCAGGTGGAACCAAAAAAATTTGGGCTTCTAGCAAATTGGCAGAGAGAGTACACAATGGAAGACATATTGACACAGCTGAAGAAAGAGATGGCTGCTCCCCACAACCGTAAGCTCGTTCAGCCTCCTGAAGGAACCTATTTCTAGTGTAAGATATGAAGGTCCTATTTGACCATATTCTAATTGATAGTTATCCCATTGTCTTAAGATGGTAGTTGTATGGAGCAATGCCTGAAAAGCCTTCTCATATCTACTATCCTGGATTCGAATATTTTACCCTACTTTATACTCTTTCTGAACATGTTGGGATAGTCAGTAATGAGACTTTTTTTTGTGTGAGAAAATCAATGAACATCATACTATCATAACTCTTGTGTTCTTGAATGCTTTTATCTGCCGCCGTTACAGATTCCACATCTTGGTAATGTCATAACTTGTAAATAATTTTTGAATTAACTTCACTACTTCGTCAAACTGTGCAGCTTCAATTTTATTTCATGTTAAATGCCGTATGCTTTTATTTAATTTCCCTATGATTTAATGCACCAATAATGTAGCTTGATTCAATTTATGATAACGTTGTATATATGCGACATTCATAGCTGTTATAAAACCAATCTCTTATTGGCCATAAGTAATCAAAGCTTCATCAGTTTCGGTTGCAAATTTGATCCCTCATGAATGTAAATGGAGTACGATTTATACCATTTAATGGTATCTAACAAATTGATGCCGACAAGGCATCGAGATCACCGGAATTAAAGGGAAGAGAAGTGGAGAATTAGAATTTAGAGAGGCTATATGCTATTGCATAAAAAAGAAAGACTCGATCTATTAATAAAGTTGCTAACCTATATATGCGGTTCGACTCCTAATATGATTCATGAAAGAATTGATAAAGAAAACTCAAAAAGTAACCACATAAAATAAAATAATAAATATTTGCATGTTTGCGTTTCTGGTGTTGAGGTCGGCTATGAGATGATATCTTAATCCTTATCTTCTATGATTCTATCTGCATGTTCTTAGGATTAGATATAATATTCTTATCTTCTATCTGAAATTGAATGTGGTAGGATTAGATATCCTATCACAAATATTAGTGAAGTCATGAATGCCAAATATTAATTTAACCCGAAGATTTCAAAACTGCAGAGTAAATATGTTGGTTGGAAGTGAAGGTATTATAGTATATCCACTGAAAGACCTCCTTAATTCTAAAACTTAAAACTAAATTGCCAAACTATGACCTAATTAAAACCGATCCTATAAGGCTATAAGTCTCAGTAATCTAATGGTTTGATTCTGTTTTGTTATAATTATTCTTTAATTAACTCACAACACACTTAATTATCAGTAAACTAGTACAAATTTGTTATAAACTAGTACACTTAATTATTTCCGAAATTTGAATGAGTTGAACATTAATCTGACATTTCTGAACCAATTTCGTCATGAGACGATCAACAAGTAGCTATTGGATGTCCATATTCCTCAAACATTTTTTATTTCATGTCAAAATTCACACTGAAAATCACGCATACAACCTTGCAACAAAATAAGTATATTTATTTACCGATCACTATGTGACCAAAATCTGACAGGTGTCCCAAGTTTGTAAATTATCCTAATTAATAAGTAATCGTAGAGGAACTAATGATGAAAATCACTCACGTATAAATTAATTAACTAATTACTTTGCTTCAGAATGACCATATATTCTTTTAAAAATTTGAATTCAATCATACTAATATACATATCCATGATATTTATTTAAAATTGAAAAATTTTTAGAAAGATGACAAATAATGGGAATTTGAATGTGTAGACCCCACTAGAACTCCTCCAAAATCCATCTTATTAATGCTCATAGTAATACACACCAAGAAACAAGGCAGCATTTCAAACATGAAGTTTCCATTTTCCTTCAAATCCAACGAAGTTGCATCTTCGCCGTCATTGTTGTCGTCGTCGTCGTCATGGCCGTGGCCTAGCTGCTCCACCACCCCCAGGACAATCTCTTTCCGCGCCGACGACCAATTTGCTACTGCCACTCCGTACGAATCACTCTGCCCCGACCAAGAATCCGTCATTATTAGCGGGCTGAGATCGGAGCGGCTCTTCTTCGAGCCTGGCGCGACGAGTTCCATACTGGCGGAAGCAAAAACAATTGAAGACGGAGAAACAGATGAATCGGAGAGCGTGGCGGTGGTGGTGATGGATTCGATGAATCCGTTTGTCGATTTCAGGGCTTCGATGGCGGAGATGGTGGAGGCCTGCGGCTGCGGGGTCAGAGATTGGGAGTTTTTGGAGGAGCTGCTGGGGTGGTATCTCAGTGTAAACGATGAGACCAACCATGGCTACATAGTTGGAGCTTTTGCGGACTTGCTTATTCATGAACATGAACAAACTTCTTCTTCTTCTCTCTCTTCTTCTTCTTCTTCTTCTTCTTTAGCTGCTGCCAATTATTCATTCACTTCTCCTCTCTCGTTTACTTCGTATTCCACTGAGGAAGACATCAATATTATTGTCCACAAATAGTACTAGTATGATTTTTTGTTATCTTCACTTTTTTGGAAATGACAGTTAGTTATGGTTGGCGACTCCGTCTTCTAGATTACTGTAATTTTCGGTAGTGGTTGATGAAGATGACACTTGATTTCTTGTTTTTACTGTCTCAAAATAAGAATTACTCGTACTAACTTTACTTTTTTCCTTTTCGGGTACTTTGCCTTTTATATTTAATTAAAAAGGAAATACAAAAAATTATCTTCCTTTTGGAGTAATACGAGGCTAATCACCTTATAGAATATCAGAATAAAATTAATACCCACCCCATCTCATACAAATAGGCTCAATTTCCTTTTTTTTCATCCCTTAAAATTACTCTCTCCGTCCGTGAAATATTGTTCAGTTTTGTCATTTTGGTCCGTACTTTGAAAAGTTGTTCACTTTACTTTTTTTTTTTTTTTTTTTTTCTATTGTTAGTAAAAGGACCCTTATTCTACAAACTCTTTCAACTCACTTTTCTTCACATTTCCTAAAACTCGCATCGAGTCAAACTTGGTCAATATTTCATGGACCGAGTGAGTAATTCACATCCTTTTGTGAAAAAATTTCTTTTTCATTTTTACTACTATCATTTATGAATCTCGCCATTCACTATTATTTCAATTATTTTTTCTCATTCTATCTAACTAGTCCAATTAAATATTAAAACTCATGGCATCTCCAAATGACGTATTTTTATAAGTAGGAGAGAGTAATCTCAGTTTCTTAGTTGCCATGTGCCTAATGATAGTTAAAATAAACATAAATTTAAAAACTGTGCTGCTAGTAACTTATTTAGATATATTCATCCCCGAATTCACAAACACAACTTTTGCACATTAATCTGTTTTATTCGCGTAGCCATGGATATTATAGTAAAAGTAACATATTTTTTTTAATTATTTTGGCCACTTTTTAAATTTACTACTTATATCGAATTACTATGGAGTAGCATTTTAATCATGTGTTTTCATCAATGCATATTATCTAGTGGAAATATATAAAAGTGCCCACTTTTGGAAACCTGCAAAGCTAAAGAATATGCATGGCCTCTAACTGAGTTTATTCCTTTTTGGTAATGTAATAAAACATAGGAAAATCCTATAATAAGAGGTGGGTAGTTTTTTTGATAAAAGTTGCTGCTACAAATGACATAGGTTTAGAATTCAAATTGCACAGTAACTATCATTTGACAGCAACAGTACTAGTGATGGAATCATTAGGAGGTGTCCTCTTCTCCTCTCTGCACCAATTATTTTAAACCATAGAAAATACCAAATCTCTAAAGTATCTTTGTACAAGACAAACAAGCAGAATCAATAACTTTATGTATTTACCAAAATGAAATTAAGAATAATACTTGGGGTAATCCTAGATAAATATGAAAAAGAGAAATGGAGGAAACAAAAAAAAAAGCTACATTCCATAATTTCCAGTCATATGCATGTGTGTGACTGTTTATGTTAGGCAGTTATGAAATGAAATGAAAAGACAGGAGCTACATATATTATGATCAAATAATATACTACTCCATATTTAATCAATTATTAAGGGTGAAAAGCTCCTTTTTCCCCACATAAAAACAGAAAAAGAGTTTTTGAAGGTACACTATCTTTATCAGGCTGAAGCCATTTCAGTCATTTTCTGTCTGTGAGAGATGCAAGAAAACAAGTGAAAAGGAAATTATTCTGTGAGAATGTTGCTGGAATTCATTTAATTTTTGGTGGTCCATTCATTCACGGTTTAGTTTGAATCTGCATATGTTTAATTTTTTTTACCTCCATTCTCTGAAAACTGAGAATGGAGTTTGATAACTCCAGCTAAATGATGTGTTTGCACTTTTTTATATTTTCGAGTTTTAATTTTTTTTTTCAGGTTGTTGGATTCACTATTATATTTTTTGTTAAAATATGTGCTTTTGACAAAAAAAGTGTAATTTAGTTGCTAAGATGTGTTCCCTTTAATTAATAAGTCAGAACTTGGAATCACAATAGTCTACTTCCAGCCACATAAATGAATGATGAACCATTATTGTTTAATATAGAATCTTGTATTATGCTAACATATATAGTTATATTTACCAATTGAAAGAAAATACTACAGCCAACCATTCTTAGGGGATGAGCTCTGGCAGGCGATTTCAAAAAAATACTACTCATTTTTCTAATTTTTTTGAAGCTAATAAATAATAATAACTGAGGTGTCACAAGTGTTGTGTTCTTTTTGGTAGAAATGGAACCGTTGGTTTTGGATTTTCTAGACTTATAAGTTTGAAAATAGCATTTATTTATATAGTTCATTTTTTTTATTTCATGTTGGGAGAGAAATAGAGAGAGTTTTTCATACTTGGACTTGAAGACTTTTAACTCAAATGAATGTTCATCAATAACCACATAGGATAACCAAAGTGTGTAGCAGCAAAATTAACTAATTAACTCGGTGTGCAATTGCCAAATAACGTTTTCTACTCTATTAGTATTTTGGATTTTGCAATACCATTGAAGATACTATCGGACTCAAAATGATTGATTGTGAGACCGAGAATATCATTCATCCAAAAGAAACTCATGCTATACCTTTAATTCTAACAAAGCATGTGTTGTAAAATGGTGCCATTCAATACTCTTATACGCCTCCATAGTTTAACCAATAGAACGAAAAGAAAACATGTTATCAATATCGGATAAAAAGTTACTGGTATTAGTTTTAATGGAAAAACATTACTCCCTCCGTCCGCGAATAGGAGTCCCGTTTTGCAATTTTAGTCCGTCCGCGAATAAGAGTCCCGGTTCACTTTTACCATAAATGGTAATAGAATCTCATCATCCACTAACTCATTTCACTCACATTTCATTTAAAAATAATATATATAAGTGGGACCCTTATTTCACTAACTTTTTACCACCCACTTTATGTAATATTTCTTAAAACTCGTAACGCCAAGAAATGAGACTCCTAATGGCGGACGGAGAGAGTATATGAAAAACTCACTTTATAAAATAGTTGGGCCCTACCAGCTTGTTGGATTCAATGTTGGAAGGCCCATCAATATTACCATTCATTTTCAATACGTCACCATAAGTTGATTTAAGGTCCACTATAAGGCCCTATTTGGGATAATATAATAGTACAAGCCATGTTATTTGGTAAGAAATAGTACAAAGCTATTGATTGTTTTACATCACGAAGTTCTATCTTAAATTAAGCTTATATAATAAAGAGAGTAACGCATAACTAGACATATTGGTTCCAATAATACTTTTACACGTGGAATATTTTTTTTAGTGTATTTGTCAATTTTCCACTAATTATGAACGACGTACCTTCATTTTCGAGGAAAAGGAATAAATCATCTTAATTCGAGAAATGTTTGCTTAAATTAATAAATGTCGATTCTTCTAAAAACGTCCAAGTTAAATTAATACAGTTCCGTCTATTCTCACAGAACTAAATTAAACTAGAATTAATAGAACTCAGTTAATTAAATTTAAACGAATATAGTAATATCTAGAAAGAACAAAATAAGAGGTAGTGTTTTTTACGTTCTGCGTCAAATTGTAACCTTAGCTTAGACCTAATAAAGTAGTTCGGACCACACTAATTTCTTTTGTACTGGATTTAAATTGTTACTTTTATCCATGTTTATCACCACCACTTAACAACTACTATCAGTCTCATCACTTTCACAACTGTCAGTTTTAATAGTCAAAATTGTCAATTTTATATTTATAATAATACTCTTATTTTTATTTAACTACTCCTATTACTTTTATTTATAATACTAACTAAGACAGTTGTCATCGGAAGATCACTTTTTACTAATTTAAAACAACCTTAATCCTAAAAGAATACTCCCTCCGTCCCGACGACACATTGCTTAACCGATACAAAATTTTAGAAGTTATTGGTTAAAGTATTTAATTGAATGAGAGAAAAAGGTGGATGTAAGTATTAAAATAGAAAGAGAAAGAAAAATAAATATTTTAATAGGAATGATAAAAAGTGGCTATGTATTAATTGGAGAGATAAAGTTTTCAAAAAAGAAAATGTATCATCTTAGTTGAGATAAACTAAAAATAAAAACATGTTATTTTAAACGGGACGGAGAAGTAGTTTACACGATTTAAAGGCCCCACAATTTAGTCATAGTGCTTTTGTTTTCTACTATGAAGCATTGATCAAACATGATCATTCACTTAAAACGAGTGTGAAACCAAAACAAAACCTACAAAACCATCAATAATAATAATAATAATAATTTATTATTAATATATAGTATTATTATTTGAATGCGGAATTTGGACAATTAATGATAGGGTCCTATCGATTCGAAATACTGAGTTGAAGGGGGAAAATGGTGGTAGAGTAATTATTACTGCGTACTCTTATTACCCAATTCATTTTGAAACTTCATTTTCCGAATAAATGCTGTAGTTTATTGTGTTTGACTTTACCATACTACTTCTTACGAAAATGTAGCCTTTATTTTGGTGACTAATTAATTCTATCCGCATTACTTTTCAATAATATACTACGAGATAGGATTCTCTTAGTCCCTATAATTATATACTATAGGTATGAAACTATTAGTCCCTACATACCCCTCACAATTCTCACAAATCACTTTCAAATTATCAAATTTAATTTGGTCCATTTGTATCTCATAATTAAATATATAATGTGTTTAATTTATGAGATTGAATTACACGACTCAATCCAAGATCACTACAAAAAATTATTTTTTGAGTGAACTAATACATATTTAGGCTCTATACTAGTCACAACGCATGATTGCGGTCATTATACTTGCAAAATATAATTTTTGGTATCCATACTTGTACTTATGCATATTTTAAGGTTCTTTTTACTTTTTGTTATTTTTTCCTTACAAAAACACCGCCAAATAGACAGAGGGCAAATTTATACACTATTTCTCTCTTTCCTCCTTCCTTTTCCCTCTTTCCTCCTTCTCCAGTAGCACTGCCTTCCTCTTTCTTAGCTTTAGCTCCTCCGGCAGTGAATATTCTACCGCCTACAACTTTAAGTAGCTCGTTCGAGAAGGTGATGCTTTTCAGTGACCTCATGAGCGTCATTGCTATACCTATATGTCTACAGTATCAACAAGATACAATAAGGACATGGGCGGCACTACATGTATAAGGGGGTGGATTTTAGCCCCTAATGAATCTATTTTTTAAACTTTTTTTATTGTAAAATTTTAAAATTTATTTATATTTTATACATAAAAAATTTTGTTAATAATCTAAATTACCTTAAAATTTGTATCTAAGTAAAATTTTTGAAAATTTAGTTCCTACTTACCCTTCATTTCTATGTCCGCTACTGCATAAGGATAAACAAGATTTAACTCGAGATTCTATATGACCAGAAGCTATGATTTCACAATGGCAAACAACTTTCTATGGATTATAGTATCACTAGAATGTTCGAAATATATAACTAATGTTGATTTGTATTCTTTTGCAACCACAAACTCCACAATATCAACTCAAATGTTCTGCAATGTTCTCCTGAAACAGGAAAGAGGGAAAAGGAAGAAGAAGGAAATAGAGAAAATAATGTACAAAATTTTCCTCTATCCAATTGGGGGTGCTTTCGTTCGAAAAAAATGCCAAAAAGTGTAAAGAAGCATAAAACGTGCACAAGTACAAGTATAGAGACTACAAATGGTATTTTGCTGGTATAGGATCTGTCGTGACAAGTATAACGCCTAAATATGTAGTTCACACTATTTTTTAAAGACATAAAAATCGAGATGCACTAACTTGCGTTCAAAATTTTTAAAAACTAACAACAATTTAGAATGCAAAAGAAAA
This sequence comes from Salvia hispanica, assembly GCF_023119035.1. Classification (NCBI taxonomy): domain Eukaryota; kingdom Viridiplantae; phylum Streptophyta; class Magnoliopsida; order Lamiales; family Lamiaceae; genus Salvia; species Salvia hispanica. The sequence continues at coordinate 31,391,674 of NC_062965.1, read as the reverse complement.
CGTTCCTAAATTAATGATAAATTATCTTAACATTTTGTTTTTTTTGGACACTTCCATTTGCGTCCTCTAATTTTAGTTGGGACACTAACAATAATGACGTTTTTGAAGCGATGGTAGTATAATTAGAAATACAATTATCGTCTTTATTAATTACATTTAAAAAGTTCTTAACATTTTTTTAGTGGATAGATAATTACGTGAGAATTAGTGATGGCCAATCTCTTTCAAATAAAATAATCTCATAACAAAATCATATCTTGATATTTTTTTTATAGCAAACAAATACCACCGATATACTATAGACGATAATTAGAAATGGGTCATAATCCCGACAAGAAAGAAAATCATTTCCAGTTATAGAAAAAAACAACTAAATAGTTACTGCAGTTAATCTCAGAAAATACAATCATTGTTTTCTTTGAATGCCAAAAACAAAGAAAAATGAAAAAGAACCCTGCCAAGAACATTAACTGCTCAATAATACATTGTGCAGAGATAAACCCAAAACCCCACAATTCAAGCTGTGAAAAATGTAGTAAAGAACAATCACCAGTACAGATTGTCCAACTCAAATACTCCGCTAGGTCATATATTTGTGAAATAGTAAAATTTAATTAATTCAATTTCGATCCAGACAAATTTTAGATTTTCTATATCATTTTGTTTCCATAGGGACATTTAATTTTTTAATGTTTGAATAACATACAAATTTAATTTTAAATTTTCTATACCCTACTTTGAATAACCAATTAACCGGAACAATTAATTATTAACTTAAAAAGTAAAACAAAAAATAATTAGTTATACTAACACACAAACTAATTGCACAGCATATAAATATATTGTAAATGTTTCAACACAATATTCTAAATCGTATATCGTAAAAAATCTTCAATGAAAGTTGATATAGTATATGCTATTGGAAAGTAAAAACGGTAATGATTTTGAAGATAAAATAGGGAGTTATTGAACTGATGAAATGATCAGAGCACTCGATTTCCGAAGCACAAAATATATGTTGACGTGAGAGGGAATAGATTCAATAGTCTGAAATTTGGATATTGTTGTTTTTTCTCTATGATTAATTTAATACGTATCAGTAAAATAAATGAGCAACTCTTCATTTTCGTTGTTAATGCATATGTACTGAGGCAGATATACATCACATCATCTGTAATTCTTACTCTCCATTTCCTTCTCAACCATACAAATCTATCACTACTTCTAGTATTTTGTATGATATGAAGATCTGATAGATGGAAATAGGTGTGTGACAATATTAATGAAGTATTAAATTAAAAATACATGGATAAATTTATACATAATTTATGCAATTTGTTCCTAGTCAATTTATCTTTCCTAATTTGTGTTTATCATTTTCCATTGAGAATCTAAGAATCACACTTTTTTCTATTGTAGTCGATTATCGTTACAATGTTGATTATTTGTGACTATGAAAGAAATCTCTGCAAAAATCTGAAAATCAGAGAAATGAATTGTGTAATTATATCATGTACGTGCTAGTATATTAGGAATAAGTTGATAGATATAGGAATTAATTAACTACCGTGAAAAGAATATCACAATCTCACCCTTTCTGAATAAAAATAAAATAAATCGAAAGTAAAATTTCTCATGACATTAATTATTTCATGCCATTAGATCAAAAAATTCCCACGGTCTTGATTTTGTAATTGTTAATATCTAAATCATAATTATTTTTTATTGCATCCCATTATCAATAAATTATTCTTATCATGAGAATATTTTTCAGTTCATAGATGGCATTATCAGTAATAAAGCTACACATTTTATGCTGAGGGTCTAAAAGAATACATTTCATAGCTTATTTAACAATATTTGTTTTGAAAGCAAAAATACAATTAAATCCAACTTATAGAAGAAGAATGACAATGATATACAGTAATTATATATTAGCCATAAAATTAGTTGCATATATGCAATGATCTCATGCATTTTATGTGATATTTTTACCTTCAGCTAGTTTTTGACTTAAAACATGACCTCGGGTTTTAAAACATATATTCAAATTAAAACCATGAAACAAAATATCTGCAGACATACTTAACTCGCGTTCATTACTTGATTTTCCAGTTAGATACTTTAATAATAATACAAAAAAATGGTTACGCAACCACATCTATTTAAGGGCTATAAATTAATTTAGTCCCCAGATCACATGCAGTGGAACTGATAACAGTTCCAATCCAGTCGCATTGCAATAATATAAATCTTGAATGAATTTAATTAGAAAAATCCTAAGTATTTGTGACAGATGAGCAAGTATGACTGTGGATAGTCATACAAATATTTATTGTCTCAACTGTTACAACTTTATTCATTCAATTATCGAGTCCCAAACATTTGCTAATATGGGACGACACAATTTATTTCACATTAAAGTTTAATTGCTTTCGAATGGTCAAAGTTTATTTGTCACATTTCACATTAAAAGTTTAATAAGCACCCAAAATTTGTCAAATTTAGAGACAATATAGTCATACTCTCACACTGCCTGTATTTCTCTTTCCAAAAAGGTAAATTAGTTGAGATTGTCTACACTCTACATATGGAGTATTTCTTTTCAAGATTTGTCTCATTTGAGGTACTAATAAAAAAGGAAGCCATGCAGCATGCATACTGTTCCAGCAAATTTAACTTAAATTAAACACATCAAGATTACAATTACTTCACATAATTTTCAACACCTAATCAACAACAACATCACTACTGCAGTACATTTCATTTCCTGCTGCTTAGTAAGACTATGCGGACCTTGTATTTTATTTCATCAGTACACACTTCATTATGCAATGTGCACTGATGATAAAATACTAATTCAAAATAAAACAAAAAAGTGAAAAAAAAGCACTTAATAAAGAGGCACATTTGAATGCACGATGCATCTGTCCTAATTATGATTAATTAATTAATTAATAATAGTCGGGACAGATGCAGCGAACATTCAGAAGTAGTGAGGGGAGGGGGAGCAGAAGGCGGCGCCGCTCCAAATCTCCTTGAAAGCTCGGACGATGAGGGCGTGGTAGTAGGGAGAGTTGAGCTGCAGGAAGCAGTTCAAGAGCTCTCTCAGATCATCCTTGGAGTAGAGCTCCTTTTCGAGGATCATCTGCAGCATGGAGCGTCGGAAGTCGAGATAAGGGTCGTCCGACTCTTTCTCGACCGCCACGCTCTGCCCGCCCAGCCTCCCGAAGCCCTGCACCGCGCGGAGGCTCTTGATGTCCGACTCCTCCGCCTCCGAGGAGGAGAAGCAGTAGTGCGGCGGCGTCTCGATGGCGGAGGACGAGGAGAAGGTGGCCGTGGTGTTGAGGGAGCTCGAAGAGGAGGAGGAGTTGCGGTGGCGGTGGCGGTGTCTGCGGCGGAAGAGGGCGGAGAGAGATGACCCGCAGTCTAGTTTCACGCTCACTGTGTGTTTCTTGGCACTTGACATTGTATTACAAAATGTTTTTCTTCAATAATATTAGTAGTAATATATGTATATATATATATATGTATGAATGCAAGGGCGGTGGGTGGGTTAAGTGATGAGAGCAAGTAAAAATCATTATCCAACCGAATCTCTACATTATGGAAAGACAAAGATAGATAACTATCCTATTTCCTTTTTTCTTATAAAAAATCATTTTCATATTTGGGAAAGTATTATAGTACTTTGTCATTTCAAAAAATTAAGTAGTATTTACCACTTTACCATATATAGAGAGATATAGTGGTCAACGGTACATTTAAAAGATGTTTATAGTATTTTAGAACTCAGTGTTTAATATTCAAACCTTGACAATAAAAAGTTTAAGTACAGTACTTTGTATTTCTGTATATTCAGTCGATAAGATGAAGAAAGGCAAATGATTTGAGGGACCCTTTGTTTAAATGATCACAACACATATGATATTTTGATATTGTCATTTATCTATCAATATATCTGAATCACTAACATTTTGGCAGACAAGGGAGAACTCCCATTTGCTATAGAAGCTCAGAAGCGTTATTACGCGGACGTTGGAAGTCATTATTTTATTTTTCCAACGCATATATAATGAAAGTAAAGTAGTAGTAATAAATCATACTCCATAATGAAGTGTAAAATACGAGGCATTCATTTGTTGACAGTAGGTAGGGTAATCTAGTCAGGTTGCTCATCAATACCTTCTCGCTTTATCAATTATTAAGAAACATTATATATATGTATGTATGGCCATATGGTGTATATATGATACAAACAAGAATTCTTCATTATTGTTGGAATAGAGAATTACTCCTATTTTCAATTATTCGATTCAATCTAGTTACGGTAGTCAGCTAGATTTCTTTTTCTGGATGAGTAGGATTGAATCCTAAGTTGGCTACTGAGATAAATAGCTTGATGTACTATCTACGTTCAACCCTTTGAGCAAAATATTAATGTAGCAAGAGATAAAAAGGAAAACCCAGAGACCAATCCCATCATCTTAGTTTTAATGCGAATGCAGTGAATTTTCATTAAAAATATGTACTCCCTCAGGTTCAATATAATAGAGACATTTATTTTCAGCATGGAAATTAACAAAATACTCCATACTAGATGTTTAGTGTATTAAATGGTGAAAAATAAGAGATAAATAAAGCTATTAAAGAGATAATATTATGTGAGAACATCCCAAATAGGACTATGACTCCATTAACAGGAATATGGAGGGAATTAGTTTTTATGATATTCATAAATGCGCTTTGTAGGCATCTTTGACTAAAGTAGAAGCTGTTGTTTGCTGTATAAGTTTGTTTGCTCTTGATTTTTGAATGTTGATTATTTCTGTTACATTCTGTAACGTAAAGATGTTGGCTAGTAGTATTTGATTACTCAATAATGCTCTTAAGCTTATCACTATCAGTAAAAAAGTAAGACAAAAAGTACTAGTAATCACAAAAAAATCAGCTAAATCGGTTTGGTTAATTTGTTTGATGGGGAATTCAATTAATTTTTCTGGGTAGAATCAGCTGAATCAACCGAGAATTTACAGCAATGACAAAATGGTTGTTAGCAGCAAATGCATAACGCACAACATAATGATGTATCTCAAGTATTGCAAACAGAAATTACTACTGATTAGTCTAAAAATCCGCTTCATCAGCTTTCACATCCAGATGGAGTTGGAGAAACAGAGAAATAAGAGACAGTACCATATTTAGCTTGAACAGGAGGATTCAAACCCGGCGTCAACTACATTGTAGGCGGTTCCTGATCAAATTCGAAACGTGCTAAGCAACCTATGTCGAACCAGCTGCAGTGCAGGAGAAATTAGCATGAGTGTGTGACCCTCGTGTTCACCGTTATGACATGCATCAGGTACCTGTTTTCTCATCTGCATTTTGTCCACACGGAAGAAGGATAGGATTGAAGCAAGAGATGCTAAGTGACAGCACAAGGCTAAGATTTTATGCATTCATGAAGAATAGAGATTATGTACTAGTACATAAGTATGTAGTAATGCAGTGCTCAGCAGGACGGTCTCGACATCCAAAGAAAGCAAACTCAATGGAAACAAACGACCAACTCTTCATATAAGAAAGAAAACTTAATGGAAACAAACGACCACCTCTTCATATATATGCAAAGGACCCCAGTGATTATCAAGGCCAAAAAGAAAAGCAATCTGGTTTCTCTAGATCTTGATGAATTCCAAATCTGGTTTATCTGGCAGCTATATATGAGAAAAAAACAGTTATAAACACCAAAAACCATACTGTTTGATTCTTCTAATTTCAAATTTATATTTTTTTGGTTGGGAGCCAAAAAGAAAAGAAGCTTGCAGTCCGAAATTCAGTCATCACCATATGCAGCACATTTCGTAATGAATGATACTGGAAAAGAAAAGTAATTTACGTAAGCAAACGACTGCACCTCCAGAACATGTGTGCATAGAGCCTCGACAGCAGAAGGCGACCAAGACTTCCGCGGTGAAGCTAGTTGCAGTACACAGAGCTGGAGACCTGATAACAGGAGTAGATTATAAGTTCATTTTCTTACTCTAGTTATATGATAAGTTATTCGACTACTGGTAGCAGCTGTGTCAAGTTATTTAAAGAAAATACTATGATAATCATTCAGTGACACAATTTGCATGAAAAACTGTAATGCATTGATAAACATGGTTATGCACAAGTGCAACACAACTCAATGGGATAAAGAAATCGAAGGAGTATACATCGCAAGAAAGTGCTATACATTGCAAGTCTTCTAATGGATGACTGTGTTAATGATGCAGTGTTCAAAAGCCAAAGAGGGGTACAAACCAATGCAATATATAGCTAAAAGAGGATAAATACGCAAGAGAAAGACATTTAAGATATGAAAGAAAAAAAGGACCGATTAGAAAAACAAGTTGACTGCATACCTTCTTGCTACATGCATCTCGTAAGTATGTCAAGAGATATATAGTATATATATAAACCAATGGAACGGCCAACCTTCAGATACAAAATCAACATTAATCATCATTACTAACCCGAAAGGTCTAGCAAGTCAAGAAACAAAAACTTTTAAATGATGAACTACATATAAGTTGAACATAGGATAAGCTCTATGAGAAGATTATAAATGTATGAGAGACGGCATTCAACATAATTAGACTTGTTTTACTGTAAGGTCGAAATGATACACATGGTTTACCAGTACTTTAGGTGCTTCAACATCTTGAAGTTCCTGATCAATAAAGCTTATCTGGAAAAGGTGAACAAAGAAAAGCCATTCGGAGTCAGGAACTCCACTCAATAATCAGAGACAGCTTGCATAGAAGAAGAAAAGGAATCATGCCATAAAAAACTGAAACATCATCTTTACAGCAAACTTAACAGTTCAATATTTGCAGCTCTTTGTTATGTTGTTTAGCAAATCATGTTTTGAGTAAACTCTTTCCAGAGATATTACAGTGACGTAAGAATATACCTTATGATTAATTTTTTCTTCAAACGAGAACAGCCTCTGAGACTCCTCCCAATTCTGGCAAACCAAGAAAGCAGCATGAATCCCATGTCATTTTCAAGTTAGAGTGCATTTCAATTAGAAGTATTTTTTAAAAGACGACAGTCATCAACTGAAAGACATAATTTTATAGAGTTAAAATAATGTGCACAAATGTTAAAGAAGCAAGGATATCAGTGAGATATCCAGCCGAAATAAAACAAAATGTGAGGACGATCACATATCCTGTAAAAAAGTAGGAAAAAATGGCATTTGTTCTTTTAACTAACACCATAAGACTTAGCATTGTGATTTATGTACTTTAAGTGTTAATCTAAGTCCCTTCTGGAACATCCAAGTAGTGAAGGCTCGCCACACTCCTTCCCCCAAATAAAAAAAATCAAGAAAAAACATAAACTATATTTGGTACTCCTATAATTTTCCAACAAGTGTTTAACTAAATAGATACTGAGTGTGATCCCTTTTGAACTAAATATTCAATTCCAATCTTAGGTGTATTGCATATAAATGAGAATTGGGAATCAAGGCAACACCTTCTGCGAGTGGGATATGTAGGTAATACCTTCACCAAGCAATCCAATCAACAGAGATTCTATGGTCACAGAATTCCCAACTGATGTTTAATGCAAAGGGAAAAAACATACTCCTACTAGATTATCAAAAAAAAATTATCTTTACTTTTTTTTAGATAGGCAAATGAATACTATAAATTGAAAGGCCACATCACGGTGAACTCAAACATGAGACCTTTGGTCTCTGGCATTACCACTCTACGACTAGGCCAACTCACACACACCAATCTTTGCTTGTTTGTGACAGATGCAGTCCCTCCCAATAGCTCATACAGTGACTCCAAAAATGTAATTGTAAAATGAAACAATACCTACATGACATGAATCATTCCTACTTTCAATAAAAAAATCTACTTATTCACACATAATGTAACCTAGGCTATTAATCTCTAATACATACGGATTCAAAATGGGTGCAAAATACAGCAATGTTATAGTACGATCAACACAGTTCGTGAAACATTAACAAGTCTATAGTTGGCACTCTTCTTCTTCTCGACCAAACACGCGATTTCACTGCCCATTTGCGAAGGATATATTTTGGCCGAAATTGGCTCCTGCAAGTGGGAGCTCTACAGAAAACCGAATGGTGAGGATCATTAGTAAACTCAGTATTTTTCAAGAAGTACCTAGAGTTGGAAACAAGTGTTAAAACGGGAGAGAGGCCTCAGAAACATCGAAATCTTGGTTCGGTAATCACTATTCAAACCGGAATCAGCATTTGGTATCAACTTTCCGATGCAATTGCGGCACACCACAACGACAACCCGTTGAATTTACTTGTTTTGTTTCAGGCAAAATGTGAAATATACGCAATTGATTTGTTACGACCAACATTACATTTTTAATAAGTGGAAATAAATAGGGCCACTAGATACTCCATAAACAAAAATTATCCATAAACAAAAATTATGGGAGAATTAACTACGTTTCCATAGTTTATGCTTATATCTAGTTGTAAGAGCATCCGTTAAAAAACTTTCAACACCGGACGCCATCTCTCCTCATGCCGTCGCCGTCGTCCTCGTCGTCGCCCCCCGTCTCCACTTGCGCCACCCGTGGTATCCGAGCCCGTCGGAACCCCGTGGTGACCTCGCGATCTCTAAATCGCCGGCATGCTCGAGCATCTCGTAAAGAAACCCTTCTCGGGGGTCGGTGGCGTTCTTCCACTCTCGAAAAACCGCAACATCGAGCCGCTTTTGGTTTACGCGAATGGAGAGTGTACTCGAGTGGGGGCTGGGAGGGCGGAGGCCCGGCCCTCGCGGGATAGGGGATCCGCCCTCGCACCGCTGCGCCCGCTTGTGCCCAACCGGGCGGGGCGCGATAAGGGAAGGAGGGATGGAAACTCCTGGGCCATCCGGAGGTCGCGGATCCGCCGCTGCGCTGTGTCGCCCATAGTTGAGTCGCTTCTTCGGCCACCGGCGCGCCGCCGGGAACTTCTGGGAGTCCTTCAACAACGAAGCACTCCCAAAGGTGAACTCCTTATACTTCCCTCCGGGGAACCCGCTTGACGACCCTCGGGCGTGGTCCTCGTCCCCCCCACGAGCTAACGGGGGCGTTGGCGAAAATTCGCAAAGGGCCCCACCGGCCCCCGTGCACTCCCCCCTATCGGACCTCCTCGTTGCGTAGTCCTTCCCGGTCGGGCGGTGGCTCTTATAGGCGCCACGATCTTGCCACATGTTGACGACCTGGTTGTTTGACCGGTGGATCGTGCCACCTCCAAACCCCCCCGGCCCCGCGGGGTACTCTCCCCCCGTCCACCCTCAGGCCGTAGCGGGGGCCGATGACTCGCTGACCGCCTGCCCCTTTCCCCTTCCCCTCGTCTTCTTCTTGGGCGCCGGCGTCGGCTGGGGCAGGAATTTATCGTCCCCCAGATCGATCCCTATTCAATGAACGAAAGGTCATCGCCAGAGAACCCTCTCCACGGGATCGGCTGTGAGGCAAGCTCAAAAATCAAACGAGCCGATATACCATTGCGGATGCTCTAAATGACACCCTATTTATTTCCACTTGTTAAAAATGTAATGGTTGAACATACCAAATCACATTGCCACCCTGGTATCTCATGAACACTGAATATTTTTTCAAAATGTAGACAAAATGAATACTCAGCCATTTGACAAAATGCAGTTAATTTAGGAATTTTTTTCGGACAAATTTGCCCTCTAGCTATATTCATTGGTCGAAATTCAAATATTTGTATTTTAAACTGATTAAAATGTATAAATAGCGAATCATATGAAATAAGAAAGAATTAGAAAATATCATACAAAATGCGTGGAGAGTGATAAAGGTATGAAAATTAGGGCTTATAATTGTAGGTGTTAAGAGACAAGAACGAAAACGTAGATATAGGATCCATAAATAACTTCGTCTGCAATATAAAATCTCAGACATGCGAGTTTTAAGAAATAGTGGGAAGAGTTAGTTTGTTAGTGTGATGTGAACTCACTTTACAAGAGAAGAACGTTTAACTTCACCCCACACTCCTGGCCTTCCGAGGAAGAAGAATGGCGAGGAAATATCATACGATGACATTCACCCCACGCTTTTGACACTCGGAGGAAGAAGATTAGCGAGTAAACTTGCCGGAGGTGGATAGCGATGGGAAGGAGAAAAAAGAGATACTTGTGGATAGAGATACAGTAGGGGGGTGAAAATGATCGAGATGCCGGTGAATTGATAAGGATATAATTTACAATGTACATAACTAACATTAACGAAGTCCTAATCTTCAAAATAGAAATAGACTATTCTTATTAGGATAATTCAAAAAAATATTGTACTATAGGAATATAACGGTTACCAATATAACTAATGGAGAAAATTCCATTATGATAATTCACTCCCTAGCTATTATTTTTTTCTACATAAAATAAAATAATAAATTATACGTACTCCTTCGAGCCTAATATATGCTCACTTCTCATAAATATCACGCATTTTTTAAATGACATTAATCCTCAATATATTAACTCTAAATTTTAAAAAACTGGAGTACAAATTTTCTCAATGCAATTGGCTTTTGTCATATAAGTTCCACACAGATTTTTGGTTGTCCCGTGGTAAATTTAAAAATAGTCATTTGAGATATGAATACATTATTATCAAATTTATAAAAGAAAAATTCGAAGTGAGAATCATATATACTTCCACCATCCGTGAATAAGAGTCCCGTTTTTCTATTTTGGTCCGTCCGCGAATAAGAGTTTTGGTTCACTTTTACTATAAATGGTAGAGTCTTACCTTCCATTAACTCATTTCACCCACATTCCACTCATATATACAAATGAGACTCATATTCCACTAATTTTTTTCCATCCATTTTTCTTAATATTTCTTAAAATTCGTCCCGCCAAGAAATGAAACTTCTAGCAAATGAGAAATCTAGACATGTAGACAATTTTAATCAAATAGAAAACCGCTTTCGAAAAGTCAAAAATGCCCTTACCAACATAACTGCCAAACGGTAAACCCGTTCAATAGAGGGATCTGTACAGTTCCATATTTCCCTTCATCCAACTTTCAATCTTCTTCACTCTTTAATTATTGAACCCAATTTTCTCTCTCCAAACAGACACTTATATATACACACACGCCATAATTCTAACACCGATGCACGTTCATTCAAATTAATAGTCTTCCTCTCTCTCTCTCTCTCTCTCTCTCCCTGCCGTCTGGTTTCTGAGATTTCATCACATTTCTCAGGAACCCATTCTCGCATTAGGTACATTCAAATCCTCCTTCATTTTTATCCAACGATCGAATCCATTGATCAATTTGTTTTCGACCATTTGCTTAATTTTAATGTTTTCTTGTTTGTGATTTATGATCAGAGATAGTAACAGGCGGGGAGATATTAATAACCATCTGCAAATATGATTGAGGAATTAATTACCAGGAGCTTGATGTGTGTATTCTTTGAAATGTTAATTTAATGTTTTTTTCCATTTATAGAGTGTTTTTTAATTCTTTTTTGTTTTATTTTGGGTACAGCTTGGTGTTTGGATATGCATATCCTGCATTCCAATGTTTCAAAACTTTGGAGAAAAACAAGGTTACAGTTCCAGAACTCAGGTTTTGGTGCCAATACTGGTGAGGAAATTGATATGAAAAGATTAAAAACTATGTATAAAGGATGCTATTTAATCTCATTTGTGATATATATACTTGTCTGACCATATGTTCTGCAGGGTGATTGTTGCGCTGATATCAATTGTTGAAAAAGTCCTTGATATATTTATTTCATGGTAAGTAATTAATCAAAACACATCTTACTATGTTAGTATATCATGTCTCAATAACGATTCAATTTTATTTGAAGGGTCCCCTTTTACCGAGCGATAAAGCTACTAATGTACATATACTTGTGGCATCCCGGTACTAAGGTAAAAACAATCTATCAATCCAGTAGGGTGATGTATATTTATAATTTTTTGATGTTTTGGATTGTTCAAATTATTTTAATTCATCATAAGCTTGTTACAATTACATTAATAGGGGAGTACCTACATGTACGACACGGTGGTGCAACCGTATGTGTCGAAGCATGAACCAACAATAGATCGAGGTATATCCGAATTGAAGGAGAGGGCGTGGAATTTGGCTCTTAGTTATTGGTACAAAAGCGCAGATATGAGCTCCAAAAAAGTTCTTGAATGCCTTCAATTGTTGATGGCTCAAGCCATGAACGCTGCTTTATCGCGCCCCCAATCACAGGTTCTTCATCTATGTTTTCTTCATATTTACCGCAAATTTTCTTTTCTTTCAATTTCATATCTTTTTCCTTTCCAAGGTTTAGGTTTAGAAAGAGAGAGACACACAAAAGAGGGAACATGACAATTGACAATTTTAAGCAATAAATAATTTGTGTCCAACAAAAATATAGAAACTTTAAATGATTATTTGACAATTAGTAGAAAGTTAATATGCGTTTTTAAAATATAATCTTATATCCAACATATTTGTTTAGGGTTCTAATGAATATAAGACTATAGCACTACTATATTTTAGGATCTTAGTAATTGTTGTGTCGCTGTCATTTCCAAGCATTCAAGTTCAGTACTCATCTTTCTTATGAATATAAGACTATACCTTGTTATAGAATCGATATCATTGAGATTGTTGTTTAAACTTGAAATATCATTAAACTCCTCTCATGATGACTTAGTGTCAAAAATTCGTGATACATACATACATACAAGTTGATGTATGATATTAGACAAAGTTCACTTATAATTCACGTGAATTGTTTACTCTACTAATTTAAGTAATATTCTCCACTTGTATTATATCAATGTCTAACAATTCTCCTGTCCCTTAGTAATCCAAACATTATTCTCCACTTTGTTTATAATAATGTTCAAACCTTTCCACTTTCGCTTTTTACATGGTGGTGTACACAAATTTACACTTAAAACAGAAATATTGTGTTGATATATGCAATCGATATAATTAATCCCCATAAATTTTGTACATTAGTAGTAAAAAGATTCTTAATTTTTGTTAATGAGAGCACTAAACAAAAGTTAAAGTTTACTCTAAAAAACTAATATCGCTTTTTTGTTAAAATAAATTGAAATTGGTTTGTTGACCTATTTTTGTCCGGTGACAGGAGGGTAAATCCAAGCCCAACGACGGTGCAACGCCAACGCCGCCGAGCACGCCTTCAGGAGTTCTCAAGCGGAACACTTCCGAGAAGTGGCGGCCGCCTGTAGGTCCGGCGGGAAGCGTGGGCAGCCCAACCCCCAATTCGGCTAAGCAACAGAAATCAGAAAACGATCAGGACTTCCTTGCTGCCAGGGTCAGGCTCAGGAGCGTCAACAACAAAGACACTAAATAATTGAATCCAATAGTTTAGAAATTTGTAGGATTTTTCCTTTTTTCTTTTTTGATTTGCTTCTTGTAATTTCAATTCCTTTTTGCTGAATTCCAAATTGCGATTGAAGCACCGTAAAAAAATGGAAATTGTACATTTTTTGTGTGCGTGTGAATTGTGAAATGTAAATGTGAAAATCCGCACCGCCAAACACATTGTGGAGAGAAAACCGTCGCTATCTGGAGCAGCGGATCCACACAAATTGAAGCGTCCAATTGATTGCCCGAGCGACGCTGCGGCGGACCAGCTCAAACAGGGCGGCGAGGCGGCGGAGGAAGCCGGCGTCGGCGGAGCCCGAGGCGGTGGACATCGGCTGGAGGTACGCCCACGCCGCCTGCTTGACGAGGCGGTTCCGGATGCAGATGTCGGATCCGGCCTGCGCGGAGCTCGGCCGCGGCGAGTTCACCGCCGTCGTCGGGAGGAGATCCTTCAGCGAGGTGTAGCTCCTCGGATTAGGCTTGATTGACAGCAGCTCCAGATCGTCGGAAGACGAGCTGTGGTGGTGGAGGAGATTGAGCTTCGGCGGCGCTACTGCGATCGAGGACGGGATTGAACTCCGGCGGCGGAGGAGCGGATGATCGCGAGGCTGCTGCGGTAGTGAAACGGCGACGTTTGCCATGGCGGCCCGAGACTTTTTAGAGTTTGGTTTTATTCTTTTTTGTTTTGTTTTGTGCGTTTTAGTGGTTTGGAAAAATGTGTATAGGAGGCGCCCGCCCTTATATCGTGGGGAGATTTTGTGTCCCATTTATTATTTTATTTTATTTTGAATTTTCGTAATAAATGGAGTAACGCAAATTATTGGCTTTTGGTATGTGTTAAGAAAAAGAATGATTGGCTTATGTATGTATGTGGTCACTGTCTTAGAATGTGGTCTACTACTTGTTTAGCTCCTTTTGTTATTCAACTCCTATTATTATTATTATTTAATCGCTTGTTTTCCGTGTGATGTTGGTTTTATTTATTATTTATGTTGAGTTCCCAAATTGGAGGCTTTCTGTCAATAATCAAACACTTACGATATTTTATAAAATGAGGCTAAATTTAACTAGGCTATTTTGACCTTAAAATATTAGACGTTGGCCATCAATTTAAATTAAAGAATATATAGTTGATTTTTATTTTTTTACAAAATTCTCTCTCAATAAATTTAGCAATCAAAATTCTTTTTTATTTTTACTTTGGGCCACCACTCGCCACCCAGGAATTTCAATTTTACGAACATTATTTTGTCCGGTGTTATCCATTCAAGAATTTGGACTATATAACTTCTATTTGGGCCCAGTAATGAATTAGTGCTAATGATGTTGGTCTTATGAAAATGACTAGAATTTTCTTCTGAAGAGACAACAATATTTGACTTGTACAATTCCGCATGATAAATCGGAACAATATTGTTGCAACTGTGAATTTGCTTAGGTACTTGCCTAGCAATAGTAGAATTAAGATCGGGCGCGATGCGGTCTCGATCTCATCTCGACGAGACGAGACGGCATCGAGACAGCGATGCGGGCTCCGTCTCGTCTCGACGGTCATATTTTATTTTTATTTATTTATTATTATTTGTATTCTATATATACTCTTCTCCATTCTCCATTTTACATACAAACACATCTATTCTCTTATCTCTCTTTCTTTCCTCTCCAATCACTTTTATAAAATCATTCCTTTATTTTTTTCTCCTCCCAAATTTAATCCATTATGGATCCATTTGAGCAAATGCGTCGAATAATGGAAGAATCGCTAGAAGAAGATCGACGTAGGGAGGAGGAAGCCGCCGCGCCTCCTTAAAGGCGACGCCGGACTTACATCCATCGTAACCGGGAGGAGGCCGCCGCAAGGTTGGAACGTGATTACTTCAGTCCGAACCCGGTATGGGGAGATATCTACTTCCATCGCCGTTTCCGTATGTCACACACGCTATTTTTGCATATCGCGAATACATTGGCGTGACGAGAAGAGTACTTCAGAGAAGGGATCGACGCCGTTGGCCGTCCTAGCCACACGACGCTCCAGACATGTACTGCGGCGATCCGTCAGCTTGCTACTGGACAAACGGCGGATTCGTTCGACGAATACCTGCACGTCGGAGAATCCACTGGGAGACTTTGTTCGTTGAACTTCTGCAAAGGCGTCCGGGCAGCCTTCACCGACGAATTTCTGAAGAAGCCAACCACCGCAGATTATCGTTTTACATTCCGACTTCACGAACAAGTGCACGGATTCCCCGGGATGTTCGAGAGTGTCGATTGCATGCATTGGCAATGGAAGAATTGTCCTGTGGCGTTGAGGGGGTCATACACGAGCGGCCACAAAGGCACCCACCCCACCGTTATACTCGAGGCCGTCGCCGACTACCGGCTATGGATTTGGCATGCGTATTTTGGGGTCCGGCTCGAACAACGACGTCAACGTGCTCAACAACTCCGACCTCTTCGCTGAAGTTCTGAATGGTAAAGCGCCGGCCATCAACTTCATCGCTAACAATCGCCAGTATAAATTGGGGTACTATCTTGCCGACGACATCTATCCGAAGTGGCCAACCTTCGTGAAGACGTTCAACGGGCCTGCGGACGAAAAGCAGTCTCTTTTTGCGCAGAAGCAAGAGTCTGCTCGCAAGGATGTGGAGAGAGCGTTCGGGGTTCTCCAAGCTCGATTCAACATTATCAAAGCCCCGGCTCGACAGTGGTTTATGGAGAATATGGTCGACATCATGTATACGTGCATAATCTTGCACAACATGATTGTCGCCGACGAAGGACCTGAGGCGGGAAATTGGTTCGACCCTGAAACCCCGGGAAGCTCAACCGCAAGTAGTCCGCCTCGAACGGGAGTGCATCCGTCTTTGCAAGAGCGGTTGTCTATGCGGACAAGGACACGTGATTCTACCGCCCACGCCCAACTCCAGGAGGATCTAATGGAGCACATTTGGGCAAAATTTGGCAACCGTTAGATGATCGTCACTAGAGAACTCCTTCTTCTGCTTCTTTGCCTCCATTTTTTTTATTTGAGTTTAAGTGTGCAATTTGTAATTTCTAGTTTTTTAATTATGTCTTTTTTATTTTTTTAGGCATTTAAATTGTAATTTTATTTTATTTAATGAAGTGTGTTTTTTATCAATTGAATTTGTTGGAATTAAAAATAAAAAATGAAATTGAATGAATAGTTAAGAGATGATTAAGAGATGGAAGGATGTAGGTGTTGTCTCTTAGTTAAGAGATGAGCTGAAAAGTACAGTGGGGCCCATGAATAGTTAAGAGATGAGACGGTTAAGAGACAGATAAGAGACATGAATGCGGATGGCCTAAGTAATTTAAAAGTAAAAAAAAAATTGATGAAAGATTCTCCAAAGATATATAGTACTACTACTACTTAGTATCATAAATGCATCTAGCTAGCCACATCTGTAGCTTGCCATTATGTGCAACCACACCTCATTCTTCCAGGCTAGAGAATTTACATTCTAGAAATTTATCTTTAAATGTTAAAAATCTATAAATTTACATTTATTATTTTTATTTTCTTTGTGTCTTTAGAGTTTTATATTAACTTTATTAATAAGCCCTTGATGTTTGGAAGAGTTGCTGAATAGTGAATTTAGTTTAAGAACAGTGATTCACCGTAGGGTCATGCTAGAGAATTTTGATCGTTTAATCAATATCTAATAATCCATATTCTTTCTCATTAGATTCTAGCGAATATCATCCATCTCGAACATGACAGGCAGATAAGAGCAATCAAAGCAATGTTTAGGACATGCGTGTATTCAGTCATGCCTTTGCCACACATCATAATTCTACTAAGACAATTCCAAGTTGCGGCTCCTGCACCATGCTGGAGTGGAATTGTTGTATTAGATGGCTTCAAGCATTTGAGAAGGCGATTGACATCCGACCCTGGAAGATTTGGGTTGCCTTTTCCAACTTGTGACATAGCCTTAAGGGCAAGGCTGTTTCGATAGCAATGCAATTGATACGCATCAAGAGCTTGCCATTAGTATTTTGTGATATTTCAGATCCATGGTTTTGCTTTTCATTTTGAATTGTGGTGAGATTATTTATGTTTTGTTGACATTTATGTTTACACTATCCATGATCACTCAATGCAATATTCAAGTAGTACAAAAATATATTTTTGTCTAAATATTTGAATTCGATAATTATTTGCAACGCAATGTTATGAAAAAAAATCAAATGATCGATAACTTGAGTATCGTATGTATCTTTGGACAATTGTATCCTGAAATGGGCAGTTCCCTGCCCTTTTATCAACTAAGTATTAACATGTTGACAAAAAATGAAAAACCTAAATTTGTAAGGAATAATGGAATGAATATTTGTTCAAGAGGGATATGAAGAAATGAGATTGGTAGGTATGCAAGAGGAAGTCCTCCAAGCTCTAGCATGCGCCTTGAGAATCTCCCTGGCTCTCTCCTTGGTCTTCGCCCCGCAGTCCACCTGCACCACCAGCCACAGCTTCGCCACCGCCCCGCTCTGCACCATCTCCGCCAGCACCGCCGCCGTCGCCGAGTACCTCGACACCGAGTGCAGGATCCTCACCCCCCTCTCGGTCGCCGCCCCCGACACCCTGAGTATCTTCTTGGCCACCACGGCCAGCCCCGCCGCGTGCCCCAGCAGCTCCGACCTCCCGTCCGCGCACTGGCACACCATCTCCAGCACCGTCATCATCATCTCACACTCCCTCTTGTCAACCACGTCGAGTAGGAGGTCGACCACCGCCGCCGCCACCCCCGCCTCCGCCGCCTTCATCCGGTTCCGCCCCCATGGGCACGCCGCAATCAGCACTTTCATCGCCGACTTCATGTATTTTCTCGAGCTGTCTTTATCCTTTAAAATCTGAGCTATTCCCGAGAAGAGCTCGGGTTTTAGTGAAATGAGGAGGGATGGTTCGGCGATTTCTGTGATGGATCTGAGGAGGTTGATGGCATGGTAGTTCCCAAGCTGCAGAATTAGGGTTAGGGATTCGACGAAGGCGGGGGTGGAGAGGGGTTTGAGGGCGGATTCGGGGAGGTGGAGGGAGTGGAGGATGGAGAGGGCGTCGTCGGAGAAGGGGGATTTGGTGATGATGAGGGAGGCGAGGAAGGCGGGGGCGGGGGAGGAGGCGATGCAGCGGCGGTTGGTGAGGCTGTCGGAGGCGAGGGATTTGAGGGTTTGGAGGGATTGGGATTGGAGGTGGGGGAGGGAGGCTTGGGAGAGGAGGCGGAGGAGGTGGGGGAGGGTGAGGGGTGGTTTCGGGGAGGGGAGGCGCTGGACGGCGTGGAGGGTGCACCATGACTGGATGAGGCGGCGGAGGGTGGTGTTGGGGGTGAGGTCGAGGTTGGGGAGTTGCTGTTTGGTGGCGGGGCAGGTGGTGTTTTGCTGTGTGAAGAGCCACTGCTCGATGCTTTCTCTGTCGTAGGTGATTCCGGTGGTGAGTGTGACTGGATCTCTCATGATGTCGAGCGTGATGGGGCAGAGGAAGTATGGTGGGATCTCGATCTCGATTTCAACTTCTGCCATCGATGGAGTTGAGTTGAGTTAAGCGGAGAGAATAAAGTATGAAAACGGTTCTGATATGTGAGTAGAGAGGGATTGAAGAAGGTGAGTTAAGATGTTTATTGGTGTTTGGATTTGGTTTGGGTGGGTTGGGTTATATATATATTGAAGAAGGGGAGAGGGGAGAGATTCAACTTTTGTCGAAGATAAAACACGGAAAAATTGTGTGGAGCATGCGTGTAGCTGGAAAAGAGAATGAGATGTGTAGTTGCATGTTTATTAAAGAGTAATTAGGGGGATTGGGATAGGACTTTTCAAAGGTCAAATACTCCTAGTGGAATGTGTGTGACAGATTATTTTATGACTTTCTATGAAGATGATGAAGGGAGCACGTGATGCTTCATTTGTTGCTCGTGCTTAATTTTATTTATTTACAGTTATGATATTGATGTAAGTGGATAGACTTGACAAGTTCCACCCCAATCGCAATTCCAATTCCAATCACATCAACTATTTACAGTGTGGATTATGGAATTTACGAAATCAAGATGATTATTTTGCGGTTCATACTTGGTGTTCTATTGCATGTGCATGCATCCTTTCTTGTCCATGATTTAAGTGCTTTCATTATACACATGTTCTTAATACCAATATCAATAATACGCTAATGTATATATACAAAATTAATAGTACAAAATTATTTACATCTGACAGCTCAATTAATAAATGTGGCTAAAAATTATGTACCTTTAAATACATGGTTTATTCAATTTAATCACATTTAGCAGAATTGTTGATCAATTATTAATTAAAATTATTAATTCTTCCGTCCCCTAAAATTCGTCACCATTTGACCTGGTACAGGTTTTAAGAAATGTAATAAAAAGTGGGTGGAAAAAGTTAGCAGAATGTAGGTCCTACTTTTATATACTATTAGTTTTATAATAAAATGTGAATGAATTAGTGGAATATAAGGTGCACTACCAAAAATGGTAAAAGTGGAAGGTGACAAATTTATAGGGACGAACGGAAATGGAAATAGATGATAAATTTTCAGGGAGGGACAGAGGAAGTATTATATTTTTTACTTAAAATGTACTCCCCCCATCTTGCTAAAAGCGATGTGTTTTTTTTGAGGCATGAAATTTAAGATCTTGATGTCTTAAGAGTTAAATGGAGAAAATAAAGTAGAAGTTAAGAAATACTCCCTCGTTCCGCTTTAGGAGTCCTGGTTGAGTCAGACACATGTTTTAAGAAAGTGTTTGAGTGTGTAATAAATAAATATTGTAGTGGATGTTTAGACCCCTTTTTAATTGAGTGTGTAATAAATAAATGTTGTAGTGGATGTTGTTGAGACCCACTTTTAACACTTTTTTACTTATTTGTAGGCATTTTTTATTAGTTTATCCCAATCAAGACTCCTAAAGCGGGATGGAGAGAATAATAAAATAGTAAGAGAGTATTTGTGTTATATTTTGTCATAAAGGAAAATGACTCACTTTTGGTGAGACGTTCCTAAAACGAATGTGAGTGCTATGGTGGGACGGAGGAAATATTAGTTAATTAGTAGTATTACTCTAGAATTTAATTAGTTCATCCTAATTATATTTAGTCAAGATTTGTCAATTTTCAATTATTATTATATTTGCTAAAATATATTAATCACAGCTAGAATTTAATTGGAAGCGATGTCTCAATATTCTTATGCGATTCGACTCTAATTAATAAATGGAATTATCGACATTTTTAGATACTAGAAGATATTCTATCTAGAATTGAAACTTAAATAAAGAGGTTAGATTTAAGTGTATTAGTGTGGCAACTAGCCAAGTACTATATAAAAATAATAACATGAGAATCTCCAATATACACATTCTAATATAGAATGTGCAATAATGTGAAAATGAGACACCTAAGCAAAGATGTGATGAAACAGAATTAAAGTTTATAACTTTTACATTTGGCATGACGACGACGATGCATGTATTTGGGTGCCGACAAGGATTGGTGGGTACAGTTAGAAAATGAGAAATTAATAACAAAAAAGGTTGGAAATGATTTCATATTTGGCTGGAGGGTTCAATTGACCACGCCCACCACCTCGATCGAATCGACTCCCATGCCGGTTGTAACTACAATTTTTTTCTATTTTTGTCAACTCAATTTTAAAGCTTGACTTTTAATTACAATCTTAATTAATTTTTTTAATGTAAAGTCAAAGTGGGGATTTCAGGAAGTAAACGCTTATAATTATAATAATAATAGTAATAATAATAATGTCAATCACTTGGATTTAACTTTATATTAGGAAGAACTATATAGGTAAATTATATACTGTTATTAACTAGGATAAATTATTCATGAATGGAGAAATTATACCGTATACATTGCATTGAAAGTTTGCAACACATTTCCTGCAAATAAAAAATTTCCTGAATTTCTAAATATTTTGTACTTAATATTTTTGCAAGTATTGTCCTTCCTTGAATTCTTCAATAAATGCAAACTTTTATAGCACTTGATTAGAATGTTTCAAAGTAAATTCTTTTACTTCAAATAATTGTAAGACGGAGTATGTCTAGTTGAAGTATACAGCTATTTGTAATTAGCTCAAACAAAAACTCCGACCAACTCAAATACAGATAGTTTAGTTTGAGATTGTCAACAATGTAATTATTTGAGCTCGACATCGAGCTTAATGTAGCAAGACCTAGCAATTAATTAATGGAGCTTAGACTAATTAAGGTTCCAAACTTAGAATTGTGGTTTAGAGGCCAAGTAAACGCCGGTGGCCATATAACGTAGTGCGTGGGATCTTTATGACTGATTCCTTTTTATTTTTCTTGTTTCTATAGCTTTATTAATTCCAACAGTTTATTAAATTACGGCGCACATAGCTTTTTATATGTTGGAATCACATGTTTCACGTCATTTTTTGGACAAGAATTAATCTATGGGCCCACGTGTCATTAAAGCAAGATTAGTACACGCAAGCAATTACGATGTGGACAATTCTAGTCTGCATGTTTATTTCAAATGAGAATATTATCTGAATAGTACTAATACTATAGTAGTAGTATTTGTTTTGTGTGCTATAATTTGGAGTAGCGAAAACACATAAGTAATATTTATTTACCCCCTCTTTCAACCCACTGTCATGAATTGGCGGTCTTAAAATATGACCCCAAACGTGAACCTAGATCTAGATACACGTACATAATAATAATAATTATAATAATAATTATTATAATATTATTATTATTATAAGTTAATGTCCAATTTTATCTAGCTATGTGTTTTTATTTTATATATTGTATATTCATTTTGTACTCATGTCGGATATTTTATTTTTTAAAATTTCCATATAAGTTGAACTCATTATATTCATTTAGTATCGTGCTAACATAAATAAAATCATACTATCACTATTGTAGACGAATGATATGCTACATACCTTATGTGAGCTTCTGATGTGAACATCATTCTCGTTTTACGCATGTTTAACATTGTTTGTTTTGATTTATATATATTTAGTTTGATTCTAATACATTAAAAATATTATTGAAAATTTTAATTTCAAAAAATTTATAAAAATCAAACATTGATTTGTTATTTTATTAATTTATTTAAAATTATAGAGAAAACTAACACATCAAACTTGTGAACAACATTTTTCAATGTATTAGAATCAAACTAAATATATAAATCAAAACGAACAACAATTAAACGTGCATCAAACGAGAATGATACTCACATAAAGAGTTTGGTACATAGCATATCATTCCTCCACTTTTGTATTTATAATATTGTATTCAACACGACAATGCGACTCTAGCGAACATATCGGAAATGCAGGCCATATTGATATACTCCCTCCGTCCCACAAGAATATGCATTTTTTAGTCTTTCCTTTTTAGTTCGTCCCATAAGAATATACACTTTTTAATTTTGGAAACTTTTTTCTCTTTAATGAGGTGGGATCCATTCCCTACTAACAATACTTTAATTACTTTTTTTCTCTACCTCTCTCTTACTTTATCAATTTTGCATTAAAACCCGTGTCGAACCTAAAGTGTATATTCTTTGGGTACGGAGGGAGTGTTATTAATGTAGCAGTATTTGATAAACAATGCACAAAAACAATTTAAACGAAGATTAAACACTATTAGAAAACCGTCCAACATATTACTCCTTATTAGGGATATCGAACCATTTAATCGAAATTTGAACTTGTTAAAATAATTTACATGTTATCTCCAAAATGGCTCTTTTGATAAGAAAGATGGGATATAAGAAGATTTGCAAAATAAGATAAGAAATGCGGGCTTCGTATTAAGATAAGCTCATATGAATGTTATCTTGTTGCAGATTATTTCCTATAACAAGTTGACGGATGAGATTTATTCCTACCATATACTGACCAGGTAAATATATTTCTTCTAAATCTTGACCAAGTGGAATACCAACTTTCAATAAATAAATATGAGACATGTTTCCAACTAAATGAAGATCGAGTACATACAAATTAGATCTGGAAGCTTTATCATATGAAAAGATCGCTGAGTAAATATAAAATTAAGAATGAGTGCATCGTGTATATATTCCAACTAAAAAGCTTATACCAAACAAAAACGTGAAGTGATTACTATAGATCGAGTAAATACAAATTGACTCGCATTTACGATAAACTTTCCCAATCAATCGATATAATCAAATACACATTAAAGTATTAACTACGAAGTACTGTAGTATTTATTTCATACGGTGAATTTCCAATGATATTTGATATTTGAAATCCTACTCCAATTGCCATTTGTGAATTTTTTTTTAAATAAAAATCTTGAATTCACCTTAAACAATTTGAAACAATGAAAGTACAAACTGATAACTAAATCCACACAATTACAACAATTTCACCTTATGAAAAAACTATAGTCATTTTCACAAACTACATTGAACAGGGGCAGAATTTGCCAAGTGCTTTGCTAGAGTATGAGAGTTGCCCTTCTTAAAAAGGAACGAAAAAATCATTGGAAAAACGACTAATTTGAATACCACCTGAATAACTAGCAACACAAATCGTCACTGGTGTTAATAAGCATGGAATTTTTCGTAACAAATTGATCATTGGCGTGATGGAATCGTTCCATGCATCTTTTCTTCACACAAGCACACGATAGTTCAACACCAGAAACATACCGTTATTCATCAAAGAACTACAGAATCTGCAACCAAAGGCAGGACTTTTACAATGCTGAGTGGTAGATTTAGTGACTTTGAAAATATGACTGTGCCAACGAAAAGCACTTCTCCTTCTGCTTTTTGTATTCATTGTAGCGCAGGAAGAAGTAACTCAGATAATCAAAATCGATAGGAGACATTTTTGCCTGTCAAAAACGAAGCTAAAATATCATACAAATAAACACTCATTCGTATAGAGAGCACATTTGAGATTATCAGTACCTGGATTAAAGCCCAAATTGCCCAGTATAGGTGTGAAGCTAGCATGTAAATATTTGTTTCTGCGTAAAGAGCATCAAGCGCCTCTTCGGAAACCTGATGTTTTTTCGCATATTTTTATAAGATTTATGAACTTGGAAAGTCATGCATAATCATCATGCTCATACTGAGCTCATTGTCCCAATAAGCAAGGTTAACTAAGAACAAATCAAGTGCAAATTCACTCAAGGTGTGATGTTCATTCCAGAGAAGGCAGAGAGAAAAATATGAAAAAAAACTGGAGATGATCCAAGCTCCATGATGTTCTTGCTCTACATAGAATGGATATGATGGATCACTTTTGATGTACCTCATGCGGTGTATCAGGTTTTAGATAGTGCCTGAAGAAGTTGAATTGTTCGTCTTGACTTGGGTATCTGAGGCAGCAACAAGTCCAACAATAAAACTTGGCAACTTCTTATCAGAGCCTAAAAGAAAAAAAAAGAACTCTTAACATGTAGTTTAGTGAGGACAGAGACATACAAATTGTAATCACAGTCGTAGCCAGCATATTCATTGAAGTGATTTCCAAGGTCAAAGCCTCTGTAACTGAATGATCCATACTCAAAGTCAATGAAGTAGAGCTTCCCTGGAGTAGAAGAATGAATAGTATCAATGGATATGATCAAAGCAGCTGATAATAGCTTATAATCTGCCAATAAATTTTCTCAAAAAATGAGCTGTTCATTCCCTGAGTTTTCACGGCTTCACTGAGAAATGGAATTACCATATGGTCACAACATATTCCAGTCTTATTTTATAGCATTTCAATCTCAAGATCTTCATTGCCATTTATAGAATATAATTCTGGAAATGTTTAGCACCATTAATGTATAAACAAACCAATGATCTTACAAGCAAAAATGACTAAAGTTGTAGTACAAATCATTCTTTTCTTTATTCGCACCACAGTACTCACCTATATAATATGTGCAATAACATAGGTTCAAATATAAAAAGAGAGTATAAAAGTATAAAACACATAGCAAAGATCTTTCCAAGCACATCCATATGCAGAAAGCGAGTAGCTGAGCCAGCACACGAGAGGGTAACGGATTTTATAAAGTTATGCATGGTACGTTACCTTCATTTTCATTAAGCATCAAATTCCCAGAAAGCAGATCATTGTGACAAAAGACTACAGGGGCATTAAAACGATCTGCCATTGCCTGTACGAAAAACATATAGTTTCTGAATAAAATAGTTCCTTGGACAAAAGTAAATTAAAACTATAAAAGTATATCAGGATTTTCCAAAACAACATGCTTTCCCTGCACTTATCTACTACTGATTTTGAAAGTAGAACATGGAGAAACTTCTAGCAAACAACAAGATTCATCACATTCCTTTTATTCTTTTATTCACAATGATGCAAGATGATTTCCACAAACTTGTCAAATAAATAAGTTACAAACCTGTTTGGAAGAAAACAAAATTTTCAACTAAGATATGCAAAGTACATTTGTTATCCAATTACGAGGTTTCAAGCAATAGACTTTTAACATGAAATCAAGTAGCTGTCCATTTTCTTTTAAAAAAAGGTAATAATCACTCCGGTCTCACAAAATAGTGCACACTAGGTTTTGAAACAGGTTTTAATAAAAATATTAGGTAGAGTGTATTGTTGAGTGCAGAAAGGACCCTACTTTATTAGGTAGAGTGTGATGTGAGTGGATAAATTGAGGTCTGAACGTAACAACATGAGAATAAAGATAGCAGCTAGCATGATATTTTGAGCAAAAAATTTTCAGCAAGCATATCACATGCAGGACGGAGTCAGAAGGCCACCTTGAGGCCATGGATTTCTTTATTGATTTCTTCGAACGAAACCATCTCATACTTCTTTTGTTTTTCACTATCATCAAACTTGAGGGTCAATGCTGCATGCAATATGAGATTAAGAAGAATCTAAAATCAAGTAATGGGAATCTAGAACTACATTTACTAGAAAGATATCATAGGACACCTCTTGAGAAGAATTTGGATATGTCATTCCACAGTTGGGGTTCTCTAGAACCAGGAATTTCCACCTCATGGAATCTTCGCAGCTGTTTAGCGATTTCTACCATAAGCTTTGGTTTTCGCATGTCTGAAAAGAGAAGGTCAGTGTTAACCTAGAGTGAAAACAAACTAACAAATAAGATGGTATTAAGCTGAGTTGATATAATAAATAGTTTTATCACAAGCACTCATTATAAAATAAATCAAAATTAAAGTTGCAAAGCTAGCCACTAAATCAGCACTATTGTTGGTTCAATAATAAGAATTGTGTTGCTGAGTCCTAGATAATTCAACAACAAAGTAGATACTCCTTCCGTCCACAAAAAATAGATCACTTTTGCCATTTTGGGACGTCCACAAAAAACAGATCACTTTCTAAAAATGGAAAGTTTATCTCTCATACTTTTCTCACTTTTTCTTCCCTCTCTCATACTTTACTCACTTTTTCTCCCTATCTCTCTTACTTTACCTACTTTTTCTCCTCATCTCTCTTACTTTACCAATTCTACGTTAAAACCCGTGCCGAACAACAATAGATCTATTGTTTGTGGACGGAGGGAGTATAAAAGATTTTTTTTTTTTATGTTGTATATTCTTCTCTCAAAACATCTACATAATATTTTGTAATATGTGGTTGCTATGAGATGAGTGAGAAGTAATCCATCCCCTGTTTGAATCATGATATAGTTTACAAATAGATTAAGATTAAGAAGTTGATAGTGATGGCCAAATTAGTTAATGTAATTGGAAAATTGGTTCATAAAATAGGTATGTAGATGAAAATTGAAATTATGTCTTAGATAAAATAGCAGAAAGTTGAGAAGATAAAATGAGCATTTCTAATGGAGACAGATAACACGGCTCCAAAATCAAGAAGGGTTTAAAACACGAAAAATGGCTCTAAAAAATGGAACTATAGAATTCATGAAAAGATTTGCAAAGTAAAAGGATAAAACACAAATCCAGTTTTGAACCACAGGTCCATCATACCTCTTTAGATTTCACCATACTTCATATATATATATATATATATATATATATATATATATATATACACACACACAGAAACAAATTACTCTTGTATCAACAACATGATGTAGTCTACATCTCCATTTCAAGATTTACTATCGAACTCTCAACTATTGTACATCCCAAAACCATCATAACCCAAAGCCACACCATAACATGAACGGAAAAGGGAATAGAAAAATCAAAAGGATGATTTTAAAGTGGGGAGGATAAGGTTGTCTATGAAGAAACATATAGAATGACCTTGCTACTTGATTAAGTAATAGTATTCTTCAACATTTTTGTAATATTAATATACATCAAATAAAGGAATTCAAGTAATATAGAAGCTGCCTGGTTGAGGACTATTCAAATTAATCAGACAACAACATACAGAATACTCATACATGCCTAAATTCTTGAAAGAACACTATCATGAGGAGAAGATTCATCATGAAGAGGTAATGCCCATTTCTGAAAGATAGTTTGTTCAAGGTGCTTACCTGATGGAGTAAGTGTACGAGCATCAATAAATGATTGCACCATTCCATTCCCAAAAACACCGAGCAACTTGGCACCAAATCCTGCTGCCGAGAGGTGTGGGATAGCCTAAAGACAGTATGAGGATTCATATATGATTGTAACCAAATAAAAAAGAAATGGAATTATACACAATGTGTTTGAAGTACAGAAGAATGATAATGTGTGGTTTCACTAGAATAAAGCAAGTTTAGTGAAGCATTCAACGAATAAATCTTTCTCAGAAAGACCAAAATGTACCTGCAGTTCCCTTTGACGATCAATCACATATTCAGTATTTGGACCATATAATCTGACTGTAGTACTAACAGCACTTCCATCTTTTTCTCTGACAGACACCTTGAGTACTGTTGAAAAAGAAGAAAATGCAAGATTTTTTAAACTATAATACACAGAAAACCACATTTTCTGAAAGAAGCAGCTTGATGTGATTTCGTCATACTCAGATGTTATAGAGATATATCTAACTTTTCAAGCTTCCAGCCTCTAAGAAGCAAAAACATTGTTATTCGAAGAGAAAGAGATACGCACACAGATTTGTGATGCCACCGGACACTGTCTCAAGGGAGAAATCTGATTCATCCAAATTTGACCATTGTTCGAATAAATCTTTGAAAAGCTCCCTGTCAAGAAATCAAGACCCATTTACTGAAAAGGGTAAATAAAATGAATCACAACATATACAAGCAGCATCCCCCAACAATATATTATCAGAATCCAACTTTTATTACTTAAGAAGCTAAATCCAGAGAACAGGTAAACCAAATTGACAGCTCACAACCTTTTACTTCAGGTAATACAGGTTACATAGAATACAGCAGCTGTATAGATATTTTCGAATTTTGGATCAGTGATAATATAAACAAAACTACTATTTTAGAAGACATTAACAACATGAATTTTGGAAAATGTATTTGTATCCCCACAAAAAAAGTTCCATTTTAAGACATTTCATGACTATTTTATTCACACGGCTCCAAGTCCAAACCAGCATCTAGAACCTTAAGGCCACAAAACACTTTCCTATTTGCCCATGAAATAGCCCAAGCAATGATCCATAGCAATTAAAGATATGTAAATCAGTAGAATATTATTTTCTTACTAACACTCTGATGTCTTGGTTACATGTATGTTCTCATCGATAAACAAACATCTTAAAATAAGACACCTAAATATATCATTCATAAAATGAGAGCTTAAAATAAGTAATTTTCTATTCAACCAGCCACAGATCTTCCCTTCTCTTCCACTTACACAAAATTTAACCACCCGGTAATCTCAGAGATTCACCACATTACCCCTGTTGAGACAAACATAGTTTGTCCATCGACTAAGAGCAGTTGCCGAAGTAATGCATAATCAAAGGAGGAAACATAACATGCATACATATATATAGTATTTTAGTCTAATAATGTAGATTATTAGTCTAATAATGTAGCTTGGCTAATAATGTAGCATCTTAGTATAATAATGTAGCTTATCACAACCATCCAATCCAATGATCCAATAGCTGTGATTTGTGCGTTGTTTTATAGTACTAAGGAGGTGTGAGAACCCTAATGTATATATAACCAAAAACTAGCACCTCTCTGCAGCCCAATACCGCAATCCTTCAACAACATGAACAAACCAACGATATTTCTCAAGCTTGAGAGATAGATACAAGAACTTAAAGCAGCATACCGGGTTATACATCTAACACAAACAGCAAAACTTCCGCGTTCATCGGGAAACAGAAAACGTGCAAATTAATTCAGCCCATTCCAAATTGAATGCAACAAATAAAACGTTCGTTCAAACTGTTCAACAGAAATGCAAGGAAGAAGCAAAATACTGACACAATGCGGGGCCTCATTTCTGGTAGAGAGAGTGAGTGATCGATGGTGCGAGAGGACGACGGAATCTCGGAGCTATGCGTCTCCGCCACTTCCGTCGCGTTCCATATCTTCTCCGCCGCCCCCATTGATGAAGAAGAATCGCAATTCGAAAAATTAACAACGCACGTGGATTTAAGCTAGCAGAACTTGACGATGAAACAGGATTTTGAATACTTTCCAATAAATTCCTCGATTTCTTCCAAAAACAACAAGAAGAATGGCACCCCGGGAATACGGAATTGTTTTTTTTTTTTTTGTTTTTCTTTTTTTTTTTCGTTTCAATTTTTCATAATATCTACCTCCGAGTCTCCGACCCTAATGTTTTAGGAATTGACTTGTATACCCTCGATTTCTTGCACGCATTAATCATTACGCATCACCAATTTGACTTTTTGACATTGATAACCCCTTTTTAATTTTTAATGATTCCTTAAATTTATCCATGTTGAGGAAAAGTCATCTTATACCAATCGATATGCGCTTAATCGTATTTTAAAATCAGTCTCGAAACTGTATTCTACCTACTAATAATCTACTATAGACTATAGTAATATGAACACTCAAGTCAGTCAATCTTGTTTGAGCATTTCTTTCTTTGTTACTTTAAAAATTATTTTCTCCGTCTACCGTTTAAAGAGTCATTTTGACTTGGCACGAATTTTAAGAAATTGTCTTGACTTTGTAAGAAAACTAATGAGTGGAATGTGAGACTCATTTAAAGTATTAGTTTTATATTAGATTGTGAATGTAAAAAGTTTGTAGGATATGAGATCTACATACTAAAAGTGGAATAAAGTAAATGATTCTATAAATTGTGGACAAGTCAAAATGGCAAAAGGGTTCTTTAGATTGTGGACGGAGGGAGTTTTTGTTTCAGCAATGCGTGATAAATGCTGTCTTATGATATGAATTGCTCATAACTGGTTTTGCAATTGGTGACATATGTTTCAAGCACACTATTGGAAGCCTGCTTATAGGCTATTATCTGCAGAGAGGAATGCATAGTAGGTCTAAGAAGTTTATTTTAAGCAGAGAAAAAAAAAATAATTGAATATTTTAATGAGAGAGATTTATTTTTTAAATATAGAAAGTGGATTTCTTAAGTGGGATAAATTAAAAAGAACAGATGGACATCTTAAGTAGGACGCAGGGAGAGGAGTCTAAAAAAACTCTAGTCTGCCTTTATTAAAATTTAAACAACCTTTTTCCCCATGAATTATCATTTCTTTTTCCCTTTTTTGGGTCACTTCACTCAGTTCCTATCTACTTGAATGGTTGTTTTGACTTTACATGAGTGAATTTATATGAAATATGTTACCTGCGCATGCTACATTTATTTACACTTGCTTCTGATATCAGAGGGGGCTGCATTGCTAGTGGAAGCTGCTGAGATGAGCAATCCCGATGCACAATATGAGCCGAGGTTAGATTTCTTCATAAACCAAAAAATCTGACTTGTTAATTATCTCGATTGGTGTTTAGAAATTCAGAATTTAAGCAAAGGACAGAAGTTCAACAAACTTATATGACAAAGTGAACCTCTTACCTATGTTGAATCACTCTGATGTTATGTCTTGTTTCTGGCTCTCCTCAATCCAATGTTCAATAAAAATCAAGAAGCTTTTCTCCACAATAATTGCTTCAGTATTTTTTGGACCTTTTGCCATGGTTCAGTCTCAGATGGCTTGCTTTATCTAACTTCACAGTTCACACGATACGGACGAGGTTTTGGAGTCCAAAAAAAATCTCAATGGATCCAAACTTGATTCTACCTTCAAAATTAACCAGTTCCTCTGAATGGAGATGATACATATGCTGCATGTTTTCTTGACATTTAATAGGAGATAGCAATGATAGCTCCATTATAAAATATTAAAATTAATGGACTAAAGATTAATTTGACCCTAAACTAAGTATATTCAAGAGTATGATCATAGTTACAAATCATGCTTCTGCACTGAGTACAAGCTATCTCTTCTTAGTTGTTTTAACATGAGTATGGCAATGCGCATCTCATAGGAACCTTCCTTTCATAGTACAACATGGATAACCTTGAACTCACCTATGTACTTCTTGTCCATATCAAGTTGATCATTGTGGTGCAATGCATCGCCTATAACTTTTACTGTCCTAATGGGTGTGATCTGGCTGGCTTTCTACACTATACCTAACATTGTAGTTCTTAGTGCTTGTGATTCAATTTCTGGCATCACTTTCATGTTGCCATCATATTAACTTTTCTAGAGCAGCTATGTCATCAATTTGTTGAAGCAGGATTCACAGAAAGGTACTCAAATTAAGCTTGGTATGGTTGAGGTGTCTGCTAAAGTTTTCACAGATAACATTTCATGGGCCAGAGCAACCTAAGTCCAAAGTCAACTTTCCATGAACTTAACGAGTCACAAACTTAGCTGCACCCAAACAGGTGTGAGAAAAATGTAGATGAAATAGGAGTCTTCTTTGCTACTATAGTACTAACTCATAGTACTAAAAAATACACCTGCTTAGGAGGACTGTTAAATGTGTATGTAAATATATACTAGTATACTGGAAGAAATATAATTGGATTGTAGTTTTATGATCAACTATTGCATACATTTGTTCCTTGTCCTTGTCTAATTACAAAGAATGGTCTCAGTCTTGTGAATCTTGCACACAATCGGTACAGCAAGCTTTTTCTTATCTGGAGAAGGCAACTAACCAGGTATATATATTTCGTGATATTTTTTCTAATGCACTTTTTAATTCTTTTTGTTGCATATTGTGTTGGAAACCTGTGATATTTTAGTTGCCCCCTGGTGCCCTTTATCTCTTAGGAGCTGTATGCTTGACAGACAGACGATTGTGTAAGCCAGGACATTTCCTCTGCCATCTGGTGTTTCCATAGAGCATCCGAAAAGGTCGGCCATCTCGGCTTGTTCGATATATCTGCTAATCATTTTCAAACAATGATCTTTCTCATTTGTCTAAGCAGCTTTAATTAGTATGTTTCCTCATGGGAAAGTTTCTGAAATGATTACGAGTCTCTTATTTGAAATCAATCATATGTATAAGATATACTACATTAGATGTTTATGGACCTAAGTTCAGTGCAGAGAAAGCATCCTCGAACAGAAAGCCGAGGAACGAATCTGGAGTCGAAGAGTATAATCCAGTTGAGATGGCAAGAGATGAATTTGAAATTGCTGCTAATGCAGGATGGAGTGAAATGCATGGTTGAAAGTTGAAACTTCGTGTTGAGGAAGAGAAAAAGAAAAGTATGTCGAGCTCTTGATGTGGGTCTTAATACAATAATAAATTACTGCAATTTTTATTATTATTGGTATTATTATTTTTTCGTATCATCATCATTGTTATAATTATATAATTACTAATTTAAATTTTTTTGTTATAATTATATGCATGTTAATTATGATTTAATTATTATTTCTATTAGATACATTAAATTTAACTAGTCAAAATAAAATTATAATTCTAAGAGTTTGTCTTGATATTTCTAAATATGGAATAATTAATTTATACTATTTATGAAGTATATTTTCGGAAATCACATTTCACAACAATTTTATTTGCCGCAGACAAATAGGTCGAAGTGTATACTTAATTTAGATTTGAGCAAAACAATAAATCTTAAACCAATGAGATTTAATTCAAATGACCAAATTGAGACATCATCAATTTTTTCTTAGCAAGGGCCTTTGAGTTCAAACCCCATGTGCATGTGATGTGTAACATATTTCACATGTTATGGTATGTCCAAAATAGTGTTCTAATTCTATTAAAGTTAAATAAATGTGGTTTTTAGTGCAGAAAAGGTCACATCCTTTGCTTAAGGTTAAGGGGCATGTGGATAAATGGAAAAAGGTAATAAAATCTTCTTCTTTTTTTTGTTAAAGTATAAAGGTGTGGTACGATCATTGATTTTGTGCAAAAATGTTGGAATAAAAATATAAAAAGTAGTCTCTGAAAGAGGCATGTTCGCACTCTTGTGGAACAGATGGCATGGAAACAACAAATTGAACAAACTCTTGTGGAGTGGAGTATTTTCATGGTGGAGTGGTTAAATTGATTCCTACATTGTTTCTATGTCATTGATCAAATTAATTTCACTAGACACAAAATAATTTTTTTAGAAATATACTGCAATAAATTTCTTTGAACTGGTTGGTAAGTTTATTGCCAATTCAATCGATTTTTTAATTCAACGACCCAATTGTTCATTGCCTCAAATGTGCGTGAATCAGATCGTTTCAAACTCCAGTTCGAGGCCAACAAATCGTTCGATCTGATCCAGTTTTTAAAATACTGGTTAGTGGAATATGGTGGGCGATATAACAAAATATAGTAAAAGTCAAATAGGACACACAATAGAAAATAGGAAAATGAGATATTAATGTCGAGTAAGAAGTATGACTGACAATTTTCAACACGACATGAACACTCACAAAATTAATGGATTTTGGTGTCAAGTCATATCATGTTTGTGTTATTATTGGGTAACTAGATAAGATACGATAAGTTCGGATTATGTTTGAATTGGCAATCTATTACATAATAATACTATTATTTTAATTCCTTATTTTTTATATTTTTATTACTTTATTAGTGATAAAATTTGGTTGTCATTTTCTCACTTTTCGTATATCGCCTCATTCCAATACTCATCTTCGTTGCCACGACCATCACTACCATGTGGTCGTCGAGTCATATCTCATTCACAACACTTCTAAATTATTTTGTGTCACTATCGTGTGGTTGTCATGTCAAGTTCTGTCGTTATCGTGTCATTATCGTGTGGTGTTGGGTTCGTGTCATTATCGTATTATTATTTTGTTGGGTCAACATAGATAGGATCATGCCGCTAATGGGTTTGTGTGATGTGCGGGTTTGAACTTTGAATGTAGCATGTAGAATTCGTGTTTAAGTTTAAGGTTTTCTTTCAGGCCGTGTTCAGGTTAGGTCTTATCAGATCAACCCGATAATAATCCAACCTGCACGATTTGATTTGTCATCCCTAGAAAGAAGTACTCCTTTTCTTATAAGTATCAAAGATTGTTCTTTTTATTTAAAGGTCGCCGTGTCATGGTAAACTCGAACCTGAGACACTTGACATCAGACATTAACCAATATCATTTGGCCAACACACACATCTAAGTTTCTTCATGCATGTGTAAACGTGTATATATACTTTCTCCATCCACGAAAAATAATTTCATCTTTATATTTTTGTCCGTCCACAAAAATTAGTCTCATAATAAAAATGAAAAGATACTTTCAATTTATTACTCTCCCTGTCCCTGAAAATTTGTCACTTATTTACATTTTGGTTTGTCCCTAAAAATTTGTCACCTTTCACTTTTATCATTTTTAGTAATAGACATCACATTTCACCAACTCATTCTTCTCACATTTTATTATGAAACCAATATATAAACGTAGGACCCACATATCACTAACATTTTCAACCCACTTTCTAATACATTTCTTAAAACCCGTGTCAGGTCAAATGATGATAAATTATTAGGGATGTAGGGAGTACTCTCTTTTTCTACTTTATCAGCAATTTTTTTTATTTCTCCTACTTACTCTACTATCTAGTAGAGTAAGAATTTCTCACTTATCCAATTTCATGTTAAAATATGGTTTGTCCATCAAACTATTTTTGGTGGACGGATGTTGAGAGTATATGGGTAGGATAATATAGTGGGAGTTACACGCGTAAACATATAAACTTTCATATATCCGCGACGAACAAAAAGTAAACCATTTGCAACAGTAATAAACTAATGTGGTTGTGAATGTATTTAGTATTTATTTGATTGCCTCAAGTTCTTGCAATCTACTCCCGGCTCGCGAATAGGAATCCTATTTCAATTTCAGGTTGTTTATAAATAACAATCCTCGTTTATTTTACTATAAATAATAGTAATAGGATGTCACAATATATTAACTCATTCTACTCACATTTCATTTAAACTAATACTCCCTTCATCTCATAGAAATATTGGTGGATGGTGAGACCCATAAATGATAAAGTAAAAGAGAATGAAAAAAAAGTTGTCATACATGAATATGGACTATTTTTATGAGACGGACGATAAAAGAAATTAATATGGTCTATTTCTATGAGACGGAGGGAGTATATACAGGTGAGACTCACGTTCCATTAACTTTTTTCCATCCATTTTTTTTAATATTTCTTAAAACTTGTGTCGCCAAGAAATGAGACTTTTAATAGCGGATAGAAGGAAATATGTATTTATGTATACGTACTCAATCTCTCACGGAGTATAATAATCTCATTCTGATCACTTGATCTTCCATCATAGACCATTCTCATTTGATCTTCTTCCATAAAATGGCATATGCTTCTTATTGCGCTTTAATCATACTACTTTTAACACTCATAATTAGTCTTATAAAAATCTAAACACGCAAAACTTAAATCACACATGTGAGGTAATTAAATTCTACAAATTGTGATTAAGATATTTACTACGTATAAGAAGAAAAAAAGAAGAAAGCAGAAACAAATCTCCAAGATAATTTGCATCAAGATCGACCTAACAAAGCCCATATCTAAATCCAAACTGATATAACAACGTTTGAATCGTATATTTTGAGTGGTTAAATCGTCCCCAAAGAAAAAGCATTAATAAAGTCAGCTTGTATACCTAGTTATGGTAGCAGTGTCAATGCAAGGCGAATCCTTCCACGCATCAAAATGCATCCTCAATATCTTCCTCGCCTTCTCCTTCAAATACGAAGCACTATCCGCCAGCATGACCAAGCACAAATTCGTGACCGTCCCAACCCTGAGCATCTCCTGCAGCACTCCCTCCGTCGCCGAATACTTGGCTATCTGCCACAGAATCAGCACCGCCCGATCATCCGCCGCCGCCGACACCTGCAGTATCCTCCTCGTCACCACCGCGATCCCCGCCGCGTGGCTCAGCAGCTGCGCCCTCCCCTCCGCGGACAGGCACAGGTGGTAGATGATCCCCAGCACCATCTCCGTCGCCTTCTTCTCCCCGGGCCCCTTCAGCTCCACCTCCACCAGGTCGAACACCGTCCCCGACTCCACCATCATCGCCCGGTTCCTCCCCCACGGGCACGCCTCCAGCAGCACCCGAAGCAGCGCGTGCCTCCACGCTCCCCCCTCCCTCAGCCCACGCGCCGCCGTCTTGAAAAACTCCGGCTTCAGCCTCCCCAGCACCCCCGCCCCGCCCTTCTCCACCGCCGCCCGAAGCGCGTGCGCCGCGTGTGACCTGACCCCGTCGTCACCCTTGAAGCGATCGCACTCGAAAACCCACATCAGCGTATCGATGATTTCTCCATCGGAATATACCGCATTGTCCATTTTCAAAACCCTTGCTTCCGTGACGGAGCCTCCTCCTCGGAGGATGTACAAAATGCGGAGAGCCTCCTCCGCCCCCACGGCGGTGGAGTTTCTTCGTAAGGAGACCACAAAATGAATCAATTTTTTTGCCAGGTCATCATCCTGGGCCATGTAGGCCCTGTTCTCCTCGCTCTCCCGCGCCAGGCCCTCCAGCTTCTGGAGGGCCTGGAGTTGGGATTCTGATTCAGGGACGCTGAGCCCCTGAATCAGACTGGTGAGGGTGGCTTTAGTGAGTGGTGTGTTGGGGTTGAGCCATGCATGGATGAGGCGGCGGAGAGTGTGGTTAGGAGTGAGGGAGGAGGAGGAGTGGTGGTGGGGGAGGGGCTGCTTGGTGACGGGGCAGATGGTGTTGCGGTTCGTAAAAAGCCACTGCTCGATGCTGAGGCGGTCGTAGGTGATGCCGGAGGCGACGGTGACGGGGTCCTTCATGATCTGGAGTGAGATCGGGCAGAGGAAGTACTCGGGTACTTCCACAACATTCTCCATCATCGCCATAATCTTGGTAAGAAAATGCGGCTCTATTGAAAGTGATTTATAAGGCTGGCTTTGAATGAGAGAAGGAAATTTGGTCGTGATTTGTGGAGTCGCATGTTCTCACGGGGGGCATCAGTCGTGACAGTTGGGATGCAGAATGATGGAAAAATGACAAAGGAAAAGGATTTTAAGACACTTAACTGCAACTTGAACTCAATTATTATGTTCCAGTTTTCTTCAATCAACAAGTATGATTGCTTACTTGAGACGTCTAAGTCTTTGCTAAGTCATGAATAATCCGTTTTAATTGGATTTTTTTATTGGGGAATAGGGTGCTAATTAGTTGTGTTGTAAGTCACTAATTACCGCGCCCTATTCAATTGATAGGAGTCGTCAAATCGCTTTATACCCATGACTTTTAGGAGTAGAATAAATAAATGGGGTATTAAGTATTTAGTTGTAAATTCATAAAGTTTTGTAAATTTCTTGTGTTTTAAAATTCGTTTATAAATTATTGACTTGTTTAAGTATCTTGAAAGTAATTCAGATTTTAGCTCTAATAATATTAATATAAATCATAATTCAATAAATAAAATTATTTAATTTATAATAGTAATTATACAATGTTGTTTCACTACCTAAACCGTGACGTCACTTTGGATGACGTTCGATAGTGTCATACGAGTAAGTCAAACGTGTGTTATTGTTGGAATCGTGATTCATTGCGAATTAGTATAAATCTATAGTTTAATTATGAAATCAGAACAAATTAATTGTTTGATAATTTATAGGAGGTTTTTAAAGCCAGTATTCAAAAAAAATAATCAAAATTTGGCTAAAGTTAGGGATTAACAAGCAAAATACAATAAATTAAGTACTTAATTGGTAGACAATCATCAGTCATGTTTTTCCATTTTGCTCCATTAATAAAAATTAGTCTACTTCTATTTTTAATTGGTTTATTTATCTCTTAATGAGATGGGCTTTAATTGGTAGTAATATTTTAACTATTTTTTTTCTCTATTTCTCTCATATTTACAAATTTTGTATTAAAAAAGTTTTTGTTATATATAGCTAGTATATGAAATAGAAGTAATCTGTAGAAGGACTTGGCTGACAGTGACAAGTTCACATTAAATTATGAAAATATATACAATTGATTCATTTATTTGGCTGATATGTTCACATTAAATTATGAAAATATATACAAATGATTACTTTATTTTAATTCTCCTTTCATATTTTCGTAGGGCAGAATTTGACCTCATCCAATATGGAATACTAATTTGGAGGGCTGCAATTAATATTTGCACATAAAATTTTAAGGAAAATGGTGACTTGGAAACCTGATCTCTTCTTTCACAATTCATATAGGAAAAAAGGGCTTAAACTGAAGATGTGTTGAATTTTCCTTATTCTAAGTTATTATTTATTTTGTTGTAGCTAGGAGCATTTTTATGTGAAAGAAGATGTTAATATACAAACTACGTTTGGGTTGTTTATGATCTTGAACAATTTGATTTATTAATAAAAATAATTATATCTAATTTACGATTTACTTTGATTGATTGATGATTAAATTTTCATCATTGGTTCACTGATTTATAATACTACTACTAATTTTGAGCCAAAAAATCAAAAGTTCCAAACGTTTAAAATTGTGCAAACTGGAATGCGGCGTACACTTTAAGCAAAATGTAAGCGCGTTCTTTACATGTAGTCTTTTTTCTAAATAAAAAGTTCATAACATTTGAAATACTATCAAATATGCATGTGAAAAAGGAATGTTAACGGAAAGATATCGATTTCTAGTACTGACTACACATGATGCTAGGAAAAAGTTTAAGACTAAATTATGGACTACAATACTTAACTCTTGGCCCACCCATTAATTTGGTATTAGGCCTGCATTTGTCAAATATAACCTTGACACGTTGGCCGAAATCATTAAAGTGCAAGAAATAAAATATTAGTACTACAAAATTATCTTATTTGATGAGTAATTATTAGTATACAAAATCATTGCTATTCTGCGAGCATGCACTAATATTTATAACTAGTGAGTGATTTAATTGAAGTTTATTAATTAAGTGCATGACTATATTTAGTACTATATCTATGTTAATAATATTTATGTCACTTGCTTCCATGCACGATAAATAAAGAAGAATGAAGGATAATTTAAGATATTATGAGTTGTAAAGGAGAAAGATATGATAAGATGAAAAGGTGTCGTAGAAGACTGATTCAACGTGAATGCCGTGAGCAAATTATTCAAGAAACATTAATATAAGAAAATGAAATAATTGTACGAGCATATAAATAACAAATTAGTATCCATCAGTCACACCGCAAACTTCAAGTCAAAAAGGCCAGTCATTGGTCAACTGACTTAACTCAGATCATAAGTAATGCAGATTTTCATATTGACTATATATAAACCTATGTCGGTATTACTAGTATATATAGGATGGTAGTATAATATCTTTTCAGCTACTGTTCTTCTATTCTCTATTCGTTCGATGTCACATACAATTTTAAGAAATATTATGTATATACTAGTATACTTTTATATTAAATGAAAGAATACTTTTTAACAAGGAAAAATAAATTAAAAATAAAGTGTGTCATCTATTTTAGTATGAGGAAATTACTTATCATATAATTAATCTCATTCTTAAGATTTTGTATGTAGAATGGTATACTAATGCCTTTTCAGCTAATTCACAGGATTTAGATAAAGACAGTATTTGTATATATATATAGAATGGTATAAAAATATATTTTCAACCAATAGTGTTCCTCTACCTTTTACTACTATAATTTTATCTATTTTTTATACACGGAGATAGTACACCAAATGATAGACTAATATTATTGGCCGAAAGACATTATTATTGTACCATTATATATACAAATACAGTCTATATCAAAATCCTACAAATGAGATCAATATATATTACTCTATTCGCCTTCTAATAATGGTCCAATTTGATTTCGATACGACTTTTAAGAAATTTAAAGAAAAGTGGATTAAAAATGTTAGTGGAATATGAATTCCTCGTTTATATATTAGTTTTATAATAAAATGTTAATGGAATTAGTTAGTTGAATGTGGGTCTTATTACCATTTATGGTAAAAAAGTGAAAGTGGACAATTATCGGAGGACGGACTAAAATGACAAAAGTGAACTATTAATGGGGGACGAAGGGAGTATATCATGATTATCTACTTGGAACGTAGATAGCTTCTATACTCCATACGTCTCAACTAAGTTGAGTCGTATTCTTTTTTGGGACGTCTAAACAAAGTTGAGTCATTTCCTTTTTTTTTGACAAAAAACAAAACATCCAATCATTCTTATTTTATTTCTATCACCTACTTTATTCTCTCTTCATCTCTCCTACTTTTTTCCTTCTCCTATTTATTTTACTTTCATTTAATCTATTCAACAAAATTTCTTAATCATCGTGCTAAAAGTTTTATACCAATTTAGTTGGGACGGAAGAGTATTATTTAACTTCTCATAGTTAAATTTTTGGTCACTAGTACAATCCGGTCAAACTGTGTTGACCGGACTAGACTACAATACAAACACAATAACAACGTTTATAAAATTAACCTGAAGATCTAATCGTTCAAATTTGATCTACTTCGGTCATAGTGAAATGTTACGAATATTCTAGGTAGATTTCAACATGTCCGGACAATATTTGAACCTCTACAAATAGAGTAAACAGAAGCTGCGCTGTGTGCCGTTGGAATCTTATCCTCACTATTCCATATATTTCTTCTCTTTTTCACACGTTTGTTCCTCTCTTGTACACTAAAATGCTGCAAATCAAGATTTATTTATTTTTTAAACCTATTTTAGTGATAAAATAAGTTAATTTCATTTGAATTTTTCTCTACAAAGTTGGAATCACATTAATCTATGCATATTGTTTCACTGTTTAGGGTATAGTTCTATACTCTAATTTGCCCGCAATCCCCTGCACCTAAACGGAGACAGTAACATGATCAATTCCAAATTCTTGCTTTTTGGTAAATGTAGATTATTAAATTCTCCTATGTTTAGACTAGTTGAATTTTAGAATACTCAACTTGAATCAACCTTTTTCGTTTTTTTTCTGGGAAAAAAATTTAAAGTAATCAGGCTCTTCTTCGTGTACTCGATTTTGATATTTTTCCAGGTTCTCATTGACTATTTGACCAAAATAGTGCTAAGGAAAAGATTTATTTATAATGAAAATTCAAGTAAGATGGCTTTGAAAAGAAAAAAATAATACAATAATAATATCGTAATAATTTCACAATATAAACAAAAATAAATGAATAAATAGAGTTAAACAACCTATATATATAATAAATTTATTTTGAAGCTAAAATTTCCCTCCAAACTAAATTAGTGCTCACATATATTTTTATATTCCAATAAATTCAAATTATAGCTCATTTGCGATTATATTATTCATCAATCGTAGTAACAATTAAAGCGTACAACAGCAGAAGTAATATGGAGTTTTAAAGTTTGTCGTGGGATATATGAAAGTTAGTACTAATATTAAAACTTTTATTGGAGCACTATAAACAT
This sequence comes from Salvia hispanica, assembly GCF_023119035.1. NCBI lineage: Eukaryota > Viridiplantae > Streptophyta > Magnoliopsida > Lamiales > Lamiaceae > Salvia > Salvia hispanica. The sequence goes on along the minus strand of NC_062965.1, from coordinate 31,349,342 downwards.
ATATATATAAATTTTATGTACATAATGGCCTTTAATTGGAACGAACCGGTTTTTTATTATTAAATTATATTATACTTTAAATTAATAAACAAACTTTAATTATGATTTATAGGGAGCATTAAGCTCCTTTTACCCCTTTAGATACTATTTCCTTCATAATATCAACCATTAGATTAGAGATTTGGACGGTCAAGATCAAGATTAAGAACCTGAACCCGTGTTGCATTATTGGTCATATTCTGTGCATTATGAGGGAATAAGAGTAAAAAGACACTGGATACAATGATTACGGGATTTATTGGGAAAACTGATTGACATACCATTCTCATTCCATCATTCTACTCTCTGTCATCAACCACGTTCCCTCAATTCTTCTCTCCACAAAAAACCCTAGCCGCCCCAAATTGATGTCGAGAAGAAACTTCCGCCACCGTCTCTCGCCGTAAAAACGTGGTAGAATCATCGGTCATCTCGCCGCAAAAATCAACGTCGGTCGCCAATTCACAGGCCTAAAGGACCGATTTGTAGTTTCGCGCGCACGATTGAGTTTCTGAAGTTCCGATTTTGGTTTCTGAAGATTCGATTTTGGGTAATAAACACTTGTAAGCGTCGGTTTTGGGTCAATTATTCTATAAAAATGAAATTGTAATCTATTGAACTAGGGTTCTGTCTATTATTTAATTTTTTAGTTTATTGCTGAGTTGTATTTGGTATATGTTCGATTATTGCGGGTGAAACCATACGGATTTTGTAGATGTTTATGGAAATTGTCGATTTTGTGTTCACTGTGTTGTCGATTCTGTCCATTATTGACGATTTGGTTGATTATTGAGTTATATCTATATTTTTTTGTCGATTTGGATGAAGGAATTCAACTGATTTCGTTGGTGTGTATTGCAGAACAATGAAGAGAGGCAAACCCTTCAAGAGTCAACCAACACAGACTGAAGGTTACGTAATTGTTTCCCTTGTTTTGATGCATTATTCCTTGGTTGTACTACATTATTGAACATTATCTTGCATTTATACTCTGTATTCATAGATAAATTATGCATTATTGTGACTGTTGTGTGTTTCATGATTTGGTTTGAATATGAAACGATTGGTTCACAATTAGATGAAGCATTATTTGTTAGTTGTGTGACATTATTGACTGTTGGTTGTGTTTTGATGTATGTGGTAATGTTCGTGTAATCTGAAGCAATTGTTTCAATTGAATTGATGCATTATTTGGTTGAAAATGAACATTATTTGTTCATTGTGTTTACGGATAATAATATGCACATTGGTTACATTGGAACAGTTTCAAAAATGTACATTATTTGGTTAATAATATGCATTATTTAGTTGAAAATGTACATTATTAAGTAATGGTGTGTACGTTTTTAAGTATAAGCTAAACTGTACTATTTCTAAGTTTGAATCTTTGTATTAGTTACCCAATTTGTAACAGTAAATATTTGCATTATTAAGTTCATATTATGCATTATTATGCTGATATTATGCATTACATAGTAGACATTTTACATTATTGAGAAAAGGTGTCTATCTATGCATCGGATAAATTGATTTTTATGCATTATTTACTCATTTGTTAACATTAATGTGCAAGATTTTGTGCATTACAGAAAACTCATGGAATACATGTCTCTTTCTTTTTTTTTGGTCAGCAAGTAAGCAGCGTCGCGTTGATTTTGATGAAGCAGTAGATGATGTAATTCTAATTGTATTAGCCCAGAAGCTTCGGCATAGATTATCGGAGGACAAAGCAGAGACCAGTACATCCCGTAAAGAGTGGATAGGATGTATGGGGTGGAGAAGTATGGGGAGTGATCGTATTGATACTTTATGGATATGAAGCAGAGACCAGTACATCCATAATACATGAGACTTGTCGCCTAAGCAACATAATAAACCCTAGCCGCCAAAGACTACTTAACCCTAGTGGATTAAATTACACTAGCGACGTACATTCAAACGTCAAATTCATGGAACGAATTAGTAATGAACAAAACGTCAACGAAACGAAAACAAAAGAATGACTTCCATTGTTGAAGAAAACGTCAGATTCAAGTACGTAAATTACCTTCTTCCATTGTTGAAGAAAACGTCAAGGAATCACGACTTCTCCAATAAAACCAAAATTGTAAGATGATGAACTGCACGATAACAATTCGAAATGAAGAAGAAGAATAACGCCGAGGGAGCGATGAACTGCACGATAAGAATTCGGAATTAAAAGAAGAAGAAAACCGATGGAGCTTCAATGGAGAATATTAGAAGAATAAAAGATGGAAGAGAAGACAGATTGAGTGTATCGTAGAAAATAAAGTCTAAATTTTTTGATGGAGAAAATCAAGCTACTTACCATAACTAAATCAAATGTGAAAGACAATAATGCCCTTTTCAATTATTTTAATGAATATAATTTAATTAATCAGACCCTATTTTGGGCCATTAGATCTTGCAAATGGATGGACAAGATTAAAAAGAAAAAAGAACAAAATATTGGAAAAGTATATAAATACATCCCATGATTTATATACTAATCATCCCATGATTTATATACTAATCTTATCAAATATTCCATATCTATACTCCTCCCTCGTGCAATTGTTGTATGCGCCCCTCCACATCAATTTCTTTCAAAAAACATTTCTTTTAATTTTCTCTTTCTTCCTATTAAACATTTCTCATTATTTATATTAATCTTATCAAACTGCCGATTTTCTATATTCTTCAAACTTTTTTTTCAGCCATCTCTTCCCAGTTCAATGCTTTGAGTATTTCTTCATACTTGCTAATTTTTTGAATTGATTTCCATTGATACCGCTAATTCTGGTCACTTATCGAGGTATAATTATTAGTTGTGCAAAATTTAAATTATAGTAATTCCTAATATCTAATTTCTATGTTAACTTTTACGAGCATTATTTTTTCCAATAGTGAATGAAGGTGATACAAACGTATCAAATACTATGTATTAAAACTGTGGTAGGTAAGATAAAGATGAAAGATAGAAAACTCATCACCAATTAATAATTCTTTCATATACTTTTTAGTTAGGGTTATAAATAAGTCAATTAAAAATATTTAATGGATTTAATTACTTTGAATAATTAATTTAATTAGGTGTTTTGTTATTGATTTATATTATGAATGCAATTAGATGTATGCATAAAACACTAAAAAGAAAGAAGAAAAAGAAGAGAAGAGAAAAAAGAGGAAACATAAATTAAGGAGAAAAAAGAAAGAAGAAAGGAAGATAAAATACTAAAAAGAAAGAAGAAAATGAAGAAAGAAGAAAGAAGAACAAACTAAAGAAGAAAAAAAGAAATAAGAAAGGAAGAAAAAAAATTCACATATTTGGTTCTATTTAATTAAAATTTCCAAAAATATCCTCTATAACAAAAAAATCACATGTTTGGTATCTAGGGTTATTTTTGTCATGGGGTATAAAAAATGATATAAAATAAAGATGAGGTACTATTTATGTGCGAAAGTGAAAGATCAGGTATCATTTATGTAGTTCACTCTATAGAAAAAAACGTTTTTCCACTTATATTTATTCTTGAAGGATAGATAAGTAATATATTAATTAATTTAAAAATAATCAAAAATTAGGAACTTGTTATAAAGATAAAATATCTAAAATATACAATTATGTACATAAAATTTATGTACGTTTATCACTGCTCGTAATTTAATTAGTTATGTGTACATCAGGGGCAAATATAATCGCAAATTGAGAAATATAATAAGTAGTAATTAGTTATAATCGCAAATTGAGAAATATAATAAGTAGTAATTAGTTTCATCACTCATCATATTGTTCTCTCACATCTTCTATTGCCAATGTTGCTGCTGCATTGGATGATGCTAACACCGAAACGAGATTATTTGGATTGCGACACATTTAGAAATGTAAACCAAATACTCTCTTGTATTCCATAAAAATAAGAACTACTAATACGTCTCTTGTACTTTTTTTAGTTCCTCCGTCTCACAAAGATTGTCTCACTTTAATCGGACACGAGTTTTAAGAAATATAATGAAAAGTGAGTCGAAAAGTTAGTGGAACGTGAGTCCTATTTTTATATATTAATTTTATAACAAAATGTGAGTAAGAATGAGTTAATGAAATATAGAGTCGGTCCACTACTAAAAATAGTAAAAAAATGAAATGAGATAAATTTTATGGGACAGACGGATATGGAAAAATAGGACCATCTTTATAGGATATCTTTATAGGATGGAGGGAGTACCTATCTAAATTAGAAATGTTTAAGCCCATTAAACATTACGAGTACCAATTATATGGACCCACTTCTAACACTATTTCCATTATAGTACTCTATATTTGCTTAATAAATGCCTTGGAATATTGTTTTAATGATCTCATGGATGAAACTGCAATATTATGGATACTTTTAATCTTTTTTATTTATCACTTGTAAAATAAAACGAATTTTATAAACATTTTGTTTAGGAACTCCATATTGAGAAAACCAAATCCCCAACTCTGTCCCCTTTCTACTCCGGCTCCGACTTCGGGTATAAACAGTCGCGCCTCCCCTTCAGCCGCCTCTTCTCGCCCTCAGATCGGTTCAGCGACTCGACACTACAAGAGTACCTCCTTAATCGTCCAAACTCGTCACTTTTTGCCCCCTTTTTTTATTTATTCCTTTTATCTTACCAAATTTCTCTTTGTTCTTTATGAGATGGGAAAATCTAATTGTATCAAGTAGGATTTCTCGTGTGTGCTCTGATTTTCTGTTCAGTTGTATTTTTTATGTGAGTGTGATCACTGCATACGAATTTGCTGGTGATATGTTGGTTGGAATTTGTTGAATGGCGGTGAATTGTAGCTTTTTGTGGATGAGAAATCAGATTTGAGGACGCGCTCAACCTTGCTGAAAAATGAATCTAGTTTATGTATATGTTTCATGCGTGCTTAATTACTTCCATCGTGCAGCCTATCTGTAAAATGAAGGGGAAATCTCTGACGCCTCACAAATCGATGTGGCAAAAGTTCATATTGTGAGTTTTCTCCCAACTGAATTCCATCTATTCTACAAGCTTATTTATTGTTTGTTTTTTTTTTATTTTTTACTTATACACATCCTCCACTAATGGTTAAAAGCCTGAATTTTGAAACAATTGTCTTGCTTTCCATGTTGAGCTGTTTTCTTCTTCCGCGTTGGGCTTTTTGCTCTGGTCAATTCAATTTCACAGTTTTATAGTGGTGAATTGGTGATAGGCTGATAGTTTCAAGCTCATCAGTGTGACATTTAAGGAATGATGATCCGAAGGATTCGGTTTTGTAAAAGTTCGGTCTTACATTTTATAGTTGTTCATGATTATAGGTTTGTTTTGAGTGGATTTATATATCCATAGTAAGTTTAACTGTTGACTTAGTTAACTAAAACTACTACTCCATAATTTTCTTTTAACCTTTGTGACTCAGAATCCAAATGGTAGGCGATTGTCATGCATCTTAAGACTTTTGTGGTTCGCCTGTGCTTTTTGGTATTTGATTTCTGATATTATGTGTTTGTTCTCCATAAGTAGTCTCTCCTGAGTAGTGTCAATTGGTGGTTTTAAAACATTAAGAGCTCTGAATGTTCGGTGCAATATCGCCTCAAAGGCAAATTGGCTAATTGGAGTATGTTCCTTTTTAGTTTGTTGTATGACATCCTGTATTTGAATCATGTATGGCAGATTGAAATGCTATTTACTTAGTCTATGTTTATGCTTTGTCTTTAATTCTTAATACATGTCATCTAGATGGATATTGAAATGCGAATTATGTCAAAATAGTTTTTGGTAACTGCTTATTAATGCTGGATTAACTTGCTGCCATTTTCTTCATTTGTCATATACTTGTATTCATATTTTTATGCTGGATTTCCCCTTAGGCAACTAAAAGTTAGTTTATGCAATTGGGTGTAGTGATAGTAAATTGTATAGATGTCATCACTAATACGTGGAGCAAAGGGGTTGGAACTTGTATGCTATGATATGCTCTAGTTTGCTTTGCTCAAGTAAAGCTAGGCAGCTCATTGATTGTATCTATCATTTAACCAGTAAAATTGGACTGAAGAAATGATTATCTGAGTCCACTAAGTTGCTTGTCCAACTTCATATTACATTAACTTTCACTGGCCAAGATTTTTCTTCAGCATGAGTTTCTTCCTCGCTTTAGTAGGTTAGCCATGCACTTTTATTATACTACAATCGGTATCACTCTCCCACACTCAACAACAACAACAATGAATGTCCTTTTCCAGAGTTAAAAATTAAAATACTCTTTTCCTGATCTCTATCTCTGAGAGCTGACTAACATATGAAAGTTAAAATTCCATGCTCTCTTTTTTGGTAAAAAAGCGGTTTTTTTTTTAATTTGAAAATTAAATAAGCATCAATTAAGGTATTAGTCTTATTTGCTGAATGCCGAGGTAAAATGTGAAAGCTTGATTACAATGTAGAAAAGCTTTGTTGGCTTGAATTGAATATTGTAATTTGCATAGTATAGCTCCAAGTTATTTTCTCCATATCGATAATTTGTAAGTGTAATGATTGCAAGAAGAATTATGCTGTCCGTGTACTTACCGTTTGTATGTTTTAACTTGTCTGACCACAGGTTTTACAACGCTTAGAAGCTACAGCATTTTTCACTAGAAAATCAGTTGATGGCATTATCTGTGAGTTATTTTGCGTGCCTAAATTGCTACAAATCATGTCTGCTGGAAAATACTTAGCAATCGTTTCTTGGTTCAACATTTCGATAATTCTAGGATAAGGAATCTAGGACGCCATGCAGGATTGGTGACAGAACTACTAGCGACGTTGTTGTAAGGATTAGAACACAGGAAGGGCGTGATGATTGGATATACTGCCATTCACATATTCTTGTAGACAAAAGCAAGTATTTTGCTGACCGGTTATCTGATAGTTGGCCAACATGCCAGATTCTTGACTCGCGTAACTGTGTTGAGGTTCATTGTGAAGAATCCGATTTTGACCATCATATTGTCATTCTTAGACTTTTCTATTTCACCTCAGATGTGAGTGTGACTGATATAGGCAGTGTTAAGAATGCTCTTGGAATACTGAGAGTTGCGATTCATCTGGTATGCCCTCAAATTGTTTCCACCTGTGTAGGCTATTTGGAAGCAGTCCCTTGGGATGAATCTGAGGAAGAAGAGGTTTTGAAAGTTATTCCTGGAATGGGATCCCAAGCAGAAGCGGTACTTGCTCGTTTGCAGCCAGTCAATCCTTTGGCTGTTATTAAGATCTTCATATCAGCCATCCAATTTGCCACATCTTCGCCACCATCCTCGATGAATGATCTGAAGGTCTCATCTCAGGAGCAGCTTGAATACTTGCTGACTGAGGATGACGATGCTCCTTTGTTAACTGCTGCTGATGAAATCAAAATGGAAGCTAAGTTATGTGTGAATGGATTACTAATGAGATTTGTTAGCCTTGTGGATTCTTTGGTTGGTGATCTCCAAGAATCAATGGCTGAAGCAGGGAAGATCGAGTTGTTCCAGGCCTATTTGAATGATTTATCATGGACTTCTCAAATAGTAACAAAGTTAGAAATCTCAAGTGATTTTGTTCTCACCTGGGTGGAGACGTCTGTAAAGATAGTGAAAGTTGCTGAGGAAGCTTGTCGAGAAAGCTCACTACACATCCAGGTGAAAGTTCTAGAGGTTGCTGCCAAAGTGTTGGAAGCTATAGGGTATGGAACTCTCATCTTACCTACTATGAAACGCCTTCAAATGGTCAAAGTTTGGCTACCGTTTGTTAGACTCGTGAAGCCTTCAGTTGACTCTGTCGCTTCTGATGATGACAATGATATGCTGCTGAAATCTAACGACGAGCTTTGGCAATCATTGGAATCAGCATTTGTGTCGATAATTCTTGCATTGCCATCATCAGACCAAGCAGAAATTTTGACAGAGTGGTTTGAAAATAAACAGATTCGCTACCCAGATCTAACCGAAGCATTTGAAGTGTGGTGCTACAGATCAAAAGTTGCCAAGCGAAGGCTGGCGTTACTCGATGGAAATGACCCAACTCCTAACAGAGTATGATAAGGGTGGCTTTGCTCGATGGATTGTATCACTCTTCTAGTAAGATTCTGTAACCTGTCATCTAACAATTCAAAAGCAGTGTACTAATCCTCACGTAGATCTGGTGTATGATTTATGCAACTTTTACTCAACATAGTTTTGATGCATTGAGTTTTAAAGATTTTTTTAATGTATTATTTTGCAAATATCAGAATTGTAGTTTTGCAGGTGAGCTAGATTTTGATTCTGTATGCTTCAATCTTCAAAAGCTGATTCAGTTCAAATTGTGTAAGAGGTAATTTATATGATTATGAACCCCTACTTATTGGATGAGGAGAAGCGTCTTACCAACTAAGTTGCGCCTTGTTGTCGTGGTAGAATGAGTATTTCTTACTCCCTTTTCCCCTTGTTTGTCGATTTTCACTGACTGACATTAACAGACAGTTCTCTCTCTTCATAGTCTAAACACTTAACTACTTCTCTTAACTTGTCACTTTATCTAATGGATGATTGAAATAAAAAAGAATCTAGAATTGCAAAGCAAGAAAGAAAAACCAAAGCATTCCAAAAAATGAACTTTAAACCACTCATTATTCTTGTATATACCGCCCACCAATCATCTGGTCTTAACAAAATCAATATACAGAACTGCCCTCAATAAGAAATACGGAGTATGTACTAAATTAAGCTGTCTTAATGTTATTAGTACCTAAGCAACTTTCCTCGTATATAACCTAAGCATGCATCAACTCTTTTTCCCTAGCTAGTAATCAACGAAATCATTCCCTTGAGCATCACCCTCAACGCTTCTGTTGTGCATAAAGGTTTGGTTGGAGAGGTTCTCACAGTGCTGGAGCCCTAATGTGAGCGAAACCCCATTGATCGAGTACGGTTGTTGGAACTGTTCGATTCCTACAGTTGGATCATACGAACCGAAGAAATTTGCAGGCGCCCCAGTTATGGTAAATCCTCGTCTGCTCTGCCTCTCGCTCTCGTAGTCGACTTTCATGGGAATTATGTGTTGGTTCTCCACTTCAGACATGCTCATTGATGGGGATAGCAGCGACACGTCACTTTTTCGAGGTTTCTTGTGGCTTCTAATCCCGTCCATGATGCTGTCCATTTCTGATGATCCGATGGGGCCGAAGCCCTCGTTGTCGTTAGCAGTTGGTGATGTTGAACTTGTGTTTTGGTTTACGAAATCCTTGTTTTTGTGTTCAATTTTGATTGTGTGTTCCTCTTCTGATTCGTTTCGTTGCTGTGCCTTCATCTCCTCAGCGTACATCTCCTCCACCATCGGCTTCCAGAGACGAACACGGGCATTGATGAACCAGTTAGAGACCTGATGAAAAGGAATACGACTCAGCTACCTTGAAACAGACGGAGTGTAATGAATTATTGCTAAAAGCGGTATACCTGACTTCTTGTAAGGCCTGCCTGCTTGGCAAGCATGATCTTGTCCGAATCCTTGGGATATCTGCAAAATCAAGAAACAGATTTAGGAAAAAAAACACAAAATTGCAAAGTGAAATGTGATGGGGAATTATATATACGGGTGGAGGAAGTGGTGGAAGAGCCAAGCGCGAAGAACGGAAACAGAGCGCTCCGGCAAGCCTCTCTGAGGTCTCCATGCGTTGTTGATGTGATCATGGAACCTCGACACCTCCATTAATTTGAGTCCACTGTCTTCGCCTAAATTTCTGCTGGCACCTCGGATTTGCCCCATTATTGCATCTTTTAGGCACCTGAACTGCTTCGAAATTGTTTGCAATGCCAAAGCAGTGTAGCTTTTGGCGGACCCCACGCCGGCAGCTTCCTCCAACCACCTTATCACCATCTTCATTTGCTCATTGTATTGCTTGTACTCTTTCTCAACCTACAATTTCTCCTTTTTTTCATTTTGCATTTTCTATACTATAATCTTCAAATATTGTCCTTTTTTTATTGATAAATGATGAGAAATTTGAAGACAGGCACCTTTGGTTTCAGGTATTAACCACTCTACTACTAGGGTTACCTCGTGGAGCATGTCAACAAGCTTGGCTTTCTTCATCTGAATTTCTTGTTTCTCCACCGTAGTGAGCTCAGCTCCGCGTTTACCGGTGGATGGCTCTGGATCTTTTCCATTATCTTCCTTAGCTGGTTCTCTACCTTTCTTGGCTTCCTTCCTTATGTTCACAACCTCATCAAGAAGCTGCTGCGCCGCCTTCAAATACTTGCAACTCAGCGCCGCCTTCTCAAAAACCCTAACTTCCTCCTCGCCGGAGAGGCTCAAGGAGAGTCCCCGCTTGACCTGATCAGGCGCCCCTACGCCACCGTTGTAGTGGAGGGGGATGCCGTGAATCTCATGAGAGGCGTTTGTAGAGTTGAGGAAGCCGAAGGAAGGCGGCGGGAGGTGGTGGTGTTGGTTGGCGGGGTTCATCAGAATAAGGGTTTGTAATGCGTCGCCGTTTCCTTGCATTTCTGTATTTCCAAGAAAGTATGTAGCCATTGATCTCTGAGAGACAAGTAGTTTGTTTTTCACACACAACACATATATATTCAAGTGAAGTGATAAAGATTGATTGCTGAAAACGCCAGTTGGAAAATTTCTAAACGACAATAATAGTGTATGTAAATTATTGGCCTCGAAAATCTTGGGCACTGAAAAGTCTAACAAAGTGTCCAATCAAGACTGGTACTGAAAAATAAATTGCAAGTCTTGATAAGATTAATTTAAAAAAGAAATGTGTGCCCTCTTCACCTTCGATGGCGTACAGAGGCGAAGAAGCCAACCACATCATTTATTTCCTAATATAACTAGTTGAAAAAATAAAAGTAGAAATTGGACTGCTGATGATTTCATTAATTAAAAATTGATTCACAAAGAGTTGCAATAATTTTTTTTTGGAGGTTGAAGTACATGTGACGAACTCTGATGAAAGGAGGGAGAATTTAACTGATTTTCACCATCCTTTTCAGTTTGATTTGAACTTTGAAGGTGGCTTCAGTGTCAGGGATTCTCTTCTTCAATCTAACAAATAAATCCAACTTTTTTAAGTAAGAGTGACAAAGATGTGTTGTAGTTTGAAAACGCCATTATCCTAATGTGTCAGAAGATGCATACATACAAACAGTTAAAAACGAGGAAACGTCCACTTCTGCCTGAATATTTCAATAGTAACATTAGAATAGAAAATTAAAAAAAGTTTGCAATAATAGATATAGAAGTAGATGATTATGGGTGTTGTTCGTGAATAATGATATGAGCAAAAGTATGGCTATTTTTCTCTTCTTTTCTAGGGGGGCACTTGTTTTTTTTTCTCCTTTTGTTTTATTTTACTGATATATTATATTATTATCTTTAATTAGATGTCAATCTTGGTGGAGTATTTTCTGTGGTGGATAAAAGAGTTGGAGGATAAAGCCACGAAGCATTTAATATGGCTCGACTAGTTAACTACCCAAAATGATATTATTAATCTTGTAACTCTATTTTTTTATCTAATCTGTCAGTTTCCTTATCTATGCGAATCACACATATACAAAATACAAAAATGATACTATTATGAATTTACTACTATATAAACTTAGCCATTAATTTTATTTATTACTTTGTTCGTGTAATTAACTACATGTAGGAGCAAGTTTGGAAAGAGAATAAGTGAATATTAATTTTGCAATTTTTGTAATACTTAGGTCCCAAAAAGTTAGACTAGTTTTGTTATTTTGGGCTGTCCCCCGAAATTAGACAAAATCTAAATATGAAAAGTTTTAAATCAATTACACACCACTAATAATTATATAGATCCCACAATTTACTAACACTACTTCCATTACCTTTTCCTTCCCTCTTTTTTACTTTTTTTTCAACCTCTTACTTTATTAATTGCACATTAAAACTCGTGTGATATACACAAATTTATCTATTTTTTAGAGACGGAATTAGGAATGTAATTAACGTCATGCTTTTTGATTCAGACCAATTTATCTGAATATTTTTGATTGAGAAATTTCAGCCATGACACCTAATTATATATGAGGCCAAAAAGTGTGCGAAATTTTCTTACATGTTAAAATTTAATTTCTTGATGATCCTAAATTTGTATTTAACGGGCAGGTCGTATTTTCTCGTCCAACACTTAACACACTTATTTTCGTAGTAGATGCAAAACGGAATGTACTTCAAATTAAAACATAAGTACTAAGTTACTAACTTGCATGCTAACTATTGATTCACTTGAATTTTACATGGTTTTTAGAGGGTAGTTTTATTTGATTTTGATCGTATATTGTGTATTTTGAGACATGGTTATAGCTACTTCTCTATGATATTGGTATTTTGACCATTTTATGAAGAATGTGTAGAAAAAGGGTCGAAAATGAGCTTAAATGGCGAAAGGAGGCATCCGAGATGAAAAGGGACGAAACTGCAATACGCAGCTGGCGAATCGCCAGCTTCGAAGATGCCCAACCTGGCGACTCGCCAGGACAACCGCCCAAAATCGCCGCACGCAGCTGGCGACTCGCCAGGTTCGGCCGACAGTTTTCAACATGGAAATTCGAGCCCTAGTTAACATATATATGCATGGGACGCCTCCTACAACATTCTACACGCCTCCTACCCCAAAAATACCACTTTTTCACTTAGAAAGAAGAGAAGAACGAGCAAAGGATGAGTATTCATCGCAAGATTGAAGACGAGGCCTCCAATCCGCCCAATCCGATTCTAGGAGTTCATCTTTAAGTTTTATTCTTGTTCAAACAATGTTTTTGAATATTTCTTTGAATATTTCTTTGACTTTTGTGTTGAACATGACTAGCTAAATTCTTCGTAGAGTTCTACGGGGGAGATACAATGATTCTTATGTTTAATTGATTTCCTTTTTTTATGCCTTGGCTCATGTGGTTATTTTGACTTCTCTTGTGCTTATACATTTATTTGATTGATCACCTTATAAATGCATGTGGATTTTACTACAATACTCGGGAGATGAGTAGTTTAATTTGAAAGAAGAGAAACTATAAACAATTTGATGAGATATAAGTGTGTAGGAACTCGGACAAATAGTTTTCCTAAATAGTTACTTATGTCATTGAATTTATCATTAAGCATTTATAAAGCAAATACAATAATGAATTATTGTCGAAAATCATTCATTAATTATAAACATTTGCTATATAAATTAAATATAATAGTCAGTACGTAATCGCGTGGTTAAAAAATTCAAGTGTTAAAGTTGCTGAAGCTAATAACAATCAAACCGTCAACCTTTGAGCCAATAGCTCCAATTTTTTTTTTTTTTTTTTTTAAAAAAAGCCTATAACTCCAAATTAACAACGGTTTGGGCAAATAAGTAGCTAGTACTAAGATTTCAATATTTTTCGTGTAGAAAAACATAATTCCACATTTATCTGTCATTCAACAAATTTAAAATTATTAAATTAGTTGTACTTGCCATAGCTGCACAATTTCCATCGCACATTTGATCATAGAATTATAAAACCCCCCTGATTGATTACAAAATAAACAATTATAGTATATGTTGAGAATTTGTTGTTGATAACCTAAAAAACGTGTATTAGGTGAGACAATTAAAGCAAATTAGGTTAGGGGTATAGGGATAATATGTCACCTTTATTTAATTTACGGTTAATTAATTAGCTGAAAAATGGAAGACCCCATCTCAACGTTGATTGTTCAATCACTTTTAAGAACCAATTGGAAATGTGGTCCAGCAAAACCAATAACTCTTGGACATCAAAATTAGAGCTATTTACATATAGTATATATGAGTTAATACTTGAAGGCCAAATTTGGAGAAAATGACATCCTTGGTTCTCTTATATATGACAGAGATTAAATGGTTTTCTGTGTTAGTTTCATAATATAATTATTTTATGCCAATTTTCATAATTTTGACACTTCAGCTCTCTTGTCCATATGTACTTACAAAGTTAGCGTAAAGAAAAAGATGACATTTACTCATTTGGATGAGATAATCCGTCACACTCACACTACTATTGTCCTATTATTTGTCATGGCCTTACATACGTTCACATAATTAATTGTAAGATTTTATGTGTGTATTTTCGTATTTCATAATTCAGTTTGTAGTTTCCTAGTCAAATCATTTTAAAGTCTTATGTGGTTATAACTATTGCCTTTGTTTTGTTTGGCCGGTTTTTCAACGTTTTAGATATTGTGGGGAGTTAGGATAAGATTGCTAGCTAACCCATGCACTCTTTCTTGGGCACTTTCATAAGCACGCGATATTATTTGATTTGAAAGTGAATTCAGATTAGATCAAATATAATAGTATATCAGTATTATCATGATTATTATTATTACATACAAAGATTTGAAGAGAAAAACAGCAAACATGATAATCACTAAAAGTTAGTAGTATATGATTATGCATAGGTTACATTTACTTGTGCATGTGACAGATGATAAGTGTGGGATATGGGGATTATTTGAACACCAACCTAGCCTATTAGGAGATCATGTACCATGCATCCACCTAATAAGTGGCCAAAATGTGGATATATATTTAGGGTAAAGCTATGTGGCCACAATGTGGCTGGCCATAAAATGGCATTTTAGTAAATATATCCATTATAGATACTATTAATTTAATTATCTCATTTAATGCTCAAATTTTTACATTACTACTCTTTCTTTATTTTTCAAGGAAAACGCTTTTTATTATGTTTCAGTTCTCTACTTGAATTTTATTATGTTCATTATCTTTTAATAATAATTTTTTCACTGATTTATTTTTATTTGTTTCGCATTGTCTAACTTCGGTAACAATTATATAATTAGAGTGTGAGAATATACATAAGAATGAAATATATAAACTGATTCAACATTCACTATTCCATACTTACTAAAACTTAGATTGATCAAATTTCCGAGTCATCCATTGAATTCATATTTATTCCCCTTTTACAATTAATCGATTGAACATCAAATACTCTTTCTTTAATCAAATGAACCTCCATTTGATAATTGGGAATTCTATTCAATTAATGATAGTAATTACGCATTATTTGAATCTTTTGTTATTACATGACATTATGACAGTCATGTAACTATTCTTCATACTAAATTTGTGACACAATGTTATATAAATTCCATAATACCTGAATATAGATTTAAATATATCATACTATTATTTAAATAATTTGATATTTCAAATTATCTAAAATTCAACTGATATATTTGTGTATATATAGTACTACTTCATCTGTCTGACTAATTAGTACTCCTATATATATAGTACATTGTTATATTATGGCATCACAAATACTCAATTTGTCTCACTAAGTGACTCATATTACTTTTATATGATTGAAATTTTAATTATTGAATGAATTTTAAGAATTATTTTAAGTTAAAATTAATTTATATCATAATTATCCAATGGAACCTAAGATCAAATAAAATTAATTTTAAATCTTCAATTATTTTGAATTCAAATTAATGTGGATCTCAATTATTCAATTGAACTCAAGATTAAATAAATTTTCCAATTGATCCATGATCAACCGAATTTTAAGAACAATTGAAATTTCCAATTCAAACATTAAATCAACAATAAATGGGTTTAAAACTAATTCAAAAGACTAAGCTATTTAATTGCATACTATGACATAATACTACAATGTATAATATATTTAATTGCATCGAGTATTTATAGTAGAATATATTTCTGGACTAGTAAGTATACTATGACATAATACTACAATGTATAATATACACACCACTATATCATGAAATATTACAAAAATCAATAATAATATTTTATATATAAAATTATAGTATTATACTCCAGTATTATTGACACAGAGTGCGCAGGGCGAGGGATCGAAGATCCGTTTCTATTAATCTCAAAACCAAGATGACGGCTAATGACGATTACAACTTAATTTAAAGAAGGAATTCTAAACCCTAAAGGAATCATTTACGATGACTTTAACAGTAAAAGGAAACTAATTAATAAAAGGAAACTAACTAATAAAATATAACTAATTAATTGGAGATTAAAATATTTAAAACAAATCACAAAGTTTCCTGCTCCGCATCATGCTCTTCCACCGGGGGAGAACTCGACCTCGAGTTCTCATGAAATCCTGGATCCGGGTACTGGGGTCCGACATCTGGTCTATATGCCGTCAAATCTGCCACATTGAATGTGGAGGATATATTGTAGTCCTTTGGTAAATCAACTACATATGCATTATCATTTATGCGTCGAAGGATTTTGAAAGGACCAATCTTCTTGGGACGTAACTTGTTGTAAGTCCCTGTGGGAATGCGTTCGCGCCTAAGGAAGACCATCACTTCCTCTCCCTCTGCAAAGACTTTGAGTTTCCTGTGTTGATCAGCTGCAGTTTTGTAACGTTGGTTCGATTTCTGCAGCTTCTGTGTAACATCTTCGCGCACCGCCACTGCCCTTTCAGCGAAGTCATCAGCTGCATGTCTCTGTCCAAGACTAACTGGCAGCAAATCTGCTGTCATTGCTGGCGGCTTAGTGTACACGACTTCAAAAGGTGCGTGCCCAGTCGAGGAGTGAATGACACTATTGTACGCAAACTCTGCCTGGGCCAACGCTGCATCCCATTGGCGAGGTTTTTCCTGACATATAGCTCGAAGCATGTTCCCTAAAGTGCGGTTCACCACCTCCGTTTGACCGTCGGTTTGAGGGTGAGCTGTACTGCTAAAATTAAGGGATGAATCAAACCTCTTCCAAAGACGCCTCCAAAAATTACTTAAGAAACGTGTGTCACGATCTGAAGTAATGGACTTGGGAATGCCGTGCAATCTCACAATCTCCCTAAAGAACAATGCAGCCACTGCATCCGCATCATTCGTCTTGCGACATGCCAAAAAGTGAGCCATTTTACTGAAACGGTCGACCACTACACATATAGAATCCATTCCTCTTTGTGTTCTCGGAAGCCCCAAAATAAAGTCCATCGAGAGATCCTCCCATATATTTTCTGGTATTGGCAATGGAGTGTACAACCCCGTATTTTGTGTTTTTCCTTTGGCTGTCTGACATACATTGCACGAAAGTACCACCCGAGTGACATCTCGCCTAAGTTGAGGCCAAAAGAATTTTTCTCGGATTGCATCAACTGTTTTGTCCCTTCCAAAATGAGCTGCTAGTCCACTAGAATGCATATCATAAATGATTTTATCCCGCAATGAAACCCGAGGCACACAAAGCTGGTTTGCTTTCATTAAGAACCCATCATGGATGTGATAATCTGATTGCCCCTCTCCTCTCCGGCACTTCTCCCAGATGATGCCAAAATCCTCATCCCCTGCATAACAATCTTTCAAAACGTCGAAGCCCACAATTTCCTGGCCAAGGACCATGAGTAAATTATGTCGTCGACTAAGCGCATCAGCCACAATGTTTTGCGCACCAGACTTATGCATCAGTCGGAAAGGGAACTTTTGAATAAATTGACACCATCGTGCATGCTTGTCCACGCTGATCCTCCTTTGACTATTAATAAATTTTAAAGCCTCATGGTCTGAATATAAGATAAACTCTTTCCCCACCAAGTAGTGCTCCCATGTTTTAAGCGCCCGAACAATTGCATAAAACTCTTTGTCATAAGTGCTCCACCTTGCGCGCACTTCATTGAATTTCTCACTGAAATAACAGATTGGTCGTTTCTCTTGCGACAAAACTGCACCTAAGCCTACGCCGCTTGCGTCACAATCCACCTCAAACACTTTGTTAAAATCTGGTAAGGCTAAAACAGGTGCAGTACATAGCTTTTCTTTGAGCATTTCGAAGCTCTCCTGCGCGGAATCTGACCAAAAAAATTTACCTTGCTTCAAGCAGTCCGTGAGTGGTGTTGCGATGCTACCAAAATGGTGAATAAACCGCCGATAAAAGGTGGCTAAACCATGAAAGCTGCGAACTTCTGAAGCTGATCTCGGGATAGGCCAATTTTTAATGGCAGAGATTTTGGCTTCGTCAACCTGAATCCCAGCTCCACTTATGACAAATCCCAGGAATAATAACTTGGACACCATAAATTCACACTTCTTGACATTTAAGAATAATTTGTTGGCCCTCAATGCTTCAAAAACTTGTCTTAAATGAGCAATATGTGCCACCTCAGTTGGACTAAAAATTAGTATATCATCAAAATATACTACAACAAAAACACCCAAAAAAGGTTTGAGAACCTGATTCATTAGCCTCATAAATGTGCTTGGCGCATTTGACAACCCGAATGGCATTACAAGCCATTCATAGAGTCCCTCCTTAGTTTTGAACGCCGTCTTCCACTCGTCCCCCGGCCGAATCCGTATCTGATGATATCCATTCTTAAGGTCCAGACGAGAGAACCATTGTGCTCCATACAACTGGTCGATCATGTCGTCCAAACGAGGAATTGGAAACTTGTACCCGATGGTGATTCTATTAATCGCTCGACTATCAACGCACATCCTCCAAGACCCATCTTTCTTCGGTGTAAGCAAAGCTGGTACGGAACATGGGCTCATACTCTCTCTAATTTGTCCTTTCTGTAGCAACTCCTCCACCTTATCTTTCAATATACCACTCTCTTGTGGACTCATTCGATAATGAGGAAGGTTCGGAAGGCTAGCTCCAGGAATCAAATCGATGTGATGTTGAATATCTCGTAGTGGTGGCAATCCTGATGGTGTATCATCTGGTCCAATGTCAGAAAATTCAGCCAACAATAGTTGAACTCCATGTGGAAGCTCGTGAGGCCGAGAGGTAGCTAACTTGGCTTCTTGTTTCACGATCAAGGCAAATGCAGTGTCAACACCCTTGAATTCCCGCTTCACGTCAAACCAAGAAGAGCACAAGGAAACCAATTCCTTGTCATCCGAGCCTGGTCGCTTGCGGTTTAATGGCAGCAAAATAAACTTTTTCCCTCCTTTTTCTATAGAATATACATTTGTTCTACCCTCATGACGAGAGTTAACATCAAATTGCCACGGTCTACCAAGAATTACATGACACACATCTAATCCTTCTACAAATAACTTCATCGGAATAATTTCCAATTGAAAATGGTACCTTACATTGCTCCACAACCCTGATTCCACCTGCTCCAGATGTGATCCAGCCCAACGTGTACGGATGTGGGTGAGTTTCAAATTTCAATCCCAACTTTCGAGCCACTTTACCGGCAATGATGTTCTCCATACTTCCCCCATCCACCAACAAGGTATAAAGTTGACCTCCAATTGTGCCTCTCGTTCGAAATAATTGATGTCGCTGAGTGTTAGCATCATCAACTTTGGGTGCGATTAGCAGACGTTGACACACTCCAGCCAATTGCTTAACTTCGTCATCACAATCATCATCATTGCTATCTCCATCTGGTTCACAAAAGTCTGCCTCCTCATCATCTATCTCCTTCCCAGCAATATTAACAGTGCGTCTCCCCGGGCACATATTTGATGTGTGACCTGTCTCCCCGCAACGAAAACATTTACCCCCAAATGGTCGAGCATATGGGTTTGTATTTGGTTTGTTACCCACATGTGGAGTACCCTTATTGACTTCACCAGATCCCCTCTTTTCCACCGGACCATTCACTGGATTACTCCCATCGCCTCCTGATTGGCTGTTTGGCTGACCAGTCATCCTACTCCGGTCACCTCCCGAATTGGTTCTAAAGGGATTCTGTTGAATCATTTGTTCGGCTTTTAGAGCGAAGCCTTTAGCATCCCTCAAAGAATGGATTGCTTGAATGCCGATCCTATTACGTATCTGTGGCTTCAACCCATCAAGGTATCGCGCCACCTTTTGCGCCATGGTTTCCGACAACTTATTCCTGGTTGTAAGACGATTAAACTCACATGTATACTCGTGCACCGATCGAGTTCCTTGCTATCTTGTCAATGATTTTGAATGTCTTGAGCGTCTTGATGGGCCCGATTCATCAGATTCTGACTCAGACGATACATCCACCCGACTCTCCCTACGGAGACGCCGACCGTCCTTCCGTCTGATCCTTTCCGTCCTGGCTGTAGAGCCTACACCCACTTCCAAGACATCCAGCCTTCTGCTTACCCCTTCAATTTGCGTTTGTATGGCATCGAAACGCAAATCAAAGTGTTGCTCCAAACGGCGCAACAACGAACAATCTCTCATCGGCATAGGACCATCGCCGTGATCATGCCCACAAAGATTGCCTACCACGGAATCGTCAGCCATGGCTCTGGTAACACCTGACACAGAGTGCGCAGGGCGAGGGATCGAAGATCCGTTTCTATTAATCTCAAAACCAAGATGACGGCTAATGACGATTACAACTTAATTTAAAGAAGGAATTCTAAACCCTAAAGGAATCATTTACGATGACTTTAACAGTAAAAGGAAACTAATTAATAAAAGGAAACTAACTAATAAAATATAACTAATTAATTGGAGATTAAAATATTTAAAACAAATCACAAAGTTTCCTGCTCCGCATCAATTATACTCCTTCCGTCCCAACTAAGTTGAGTCAAAACTTTTGGGCACGGAGATTTAAAAATTGTGTTAAAAAATACGAGAGAGAAATAAAATAAGAAAGATAAAGAGTCAGTAAAGTAGATGATTGAATAAAGTAAGAGTGATTAGATGTTTTATTTTTTGTTAAAAAAGGAAATGATTCAACTTAGTTGAAACATCCCAAAAAGGATTACGACTAACTTAGTTCGGACAGAGGGAGTATATATAATTAATTACTCGTAATTGATAATATCAAAATATGACATTATATTTTAATATTGAAATACTCTTCCCCGAAAAAAATATTAAAATGATATTTTTATCAATACTAATATTTACTATAAGTTACTTGAATATTATGATTAAATGTATTTTAAATCAAGAATTAGTTAAAGTCGGTTCCGATTCCGGTTAACCGAGAACCGAAGAACCGTTTAAGCACCCTAACGATAACAATAAGACTTCCTGCAATTTTGTAATAGAATTTTATTGTGTCACACTTAATAATATTTATAAATATAATGTGTAACACTTATGAAATTGTTAATCATATAAATATATGAGTACTACTTATTTAAGATACAAATACAATATATTCTACTACATAACTAAATATATTCTAGTACTACTACATAAGTATTTAATATTTGAGGTTATATTAGTCTTTAAAATATTGTTACTCTCTTAAGACATAAATTTCAGCAATGGAGCATTAATTACACAGAATTTTAATAATATTTTAAGATTATGGCTGGCCATAATGTGGCCATTTAGCATCACTCATATATTTAATATTTGAAAGTGAAAAAAAAATCTCAAGACTTATATTTTGAATTGTCTCAATTATAATTGCTCAACTCTAAAAAAGTGCCTTAACAAGAGGAACAAATGAGGCCTTTTGGTTTTTACTTTATAGCTACAAAAATTACATTTTTTCAAGAGTATTACTAACAATTTTAAAGATATGAATAAGAATATCCAATTTAGTAGCAAGTCATGAATATTGGATGGTCCAAACCCTAGTCTAGAGAGTGGAGATTTTCTTTCGTGCAATAAAGCCACCCAGATATAATATAGTACTAATTGATGAACATAATTGTCTCTCTTTTTCCATGAATTAAAGAACATTAAATTATTCAGTCTAAATATCTCGACTATACGTCTAATTTGGTGGGACTCCACATGCATAATTTTTCCATTCATTTGAGTGCTCCAAGTCTAAAAGGTTTCAGAATAAATTAGTTGTGGTCTCCCAATCAACACATATGCAACTGAGCATCTAGAGTTGAAGTAGAGTATGGACTGCGGCCTAAATTAGAATTTATTGAATTAAGGTTTAGGGTTAGCAGAATTTTGATAGAGGATTATTAATTAAGTTTTTATCATGGATTATTAATTCCAATTTCTAACTAAATTCTAGAACTAACTAAGGAATTTAGGCATTGATTAAGATTATGGCGTGGCACGGGGGACGGCTTCAGCCATTTAATTTTTACTTTTTTAGAAAATTAATAAAATACTTTTAGGATTTACTACTGTATTAGAAAAAAGTGACTGGGTATATTAATTGGAGAGAAAAAATTATTAAAAATATGTATGTGTCATCTTAGTATTTTAGTTAGGACAAGGAAGTAATATAAGATGTTTTACCTTATTTTATTCTTCTCTTCGTCTGCTTCTATAAATATTCCACTACTCTTATTTTATACACATCATTTTCTTCTATTGCTCACATTTATTTCCATTTTTGTTCTTCTCCTATTATTCTTAATTTCTACTAATTAGTTTTCTAAATTTTCATATGGTGAATCTTTTCAATGAATTCATAGAGTGACTTCCGGCAACATGTCACGATCCAAACAATCACTCTTCGATGTAAACTAATCTATCTTTTGGAATTCTTCATCCTACTCATATTTTTAAGTTTTTCATAGCTCGTCGTCTCCCTAAGCTTCGGACAACATCCAACTTTCAATGAAGTGGAAATTCTCACACGATATAGATGAGCGCAATATAATGTCGATAAAACCAAGCGGATTTTCAAAGTCTATATGAATTAATATGAACAAAGATCAATTATTGACAACCAAACTTTTTTGGGAAAATTGAAGTTGTCAATAGGTACACCAGGGTGCATTGTAGGAGCCTAAAAGTGCACGTATAAAATACTATTTCACTAACTTTTTCTCATCTATTTTTCTTAACATTTCTTAAAACTTGTGCCGAAAAGAAATAAGACTCCTATTCGTAGATGGAGAGAATACATTGCTTTACTTGCAACTAACACGGGAACCGTGTACTTAGTTTTCACCAACTATACGCGGTCCAAATCTACATGTGTAACGAAAGTCAGAACCTTAGATGCAGCCTATATGTAGACAGTCTTGAGTCTTGACACAGAAAACGGTCCACCCCAAATGTCAAGGCGTGGCTAGAACAAATCAAACAACATTTATTGCTTAATAGACAACATCTTCTTCATGTCTATAACTTAACAACACCGAAGCATAGCCTAATTTGTCTACCTTCTACACGTCCATCATAGAGTCACACTCCCGTCCATCTCGATGAGGGCCATGGCAGGTTTCTGATATATCAACGCATTATATGAAATCTTACACCAACACTTAAAAAATTCTAGATCACTTATGGTAAAATATATATAATCCTGTACGGAAATAAATTACGACTGATCATCAAGGCAAACAGCAGGCTGAAAATCATGAAATCTCAGAAACAAATGAAGTAATTAAACAAAGCCATTAATTTAGGATAAGCTTAATATGGATCCCACAAAAGCCCAATAGATTCGCCGCACCCGGGCCCACTCATCCAAGTCTTTACTTTATTTTATTCGTATGATGCGAGAGAGCCGTGTAGTTATTGTATAACAACCAACCAATCAGCGGGACCCACGTGGAAGGGAAAGTTAATGATGATAGTCTACAACCAAACGGGGTTTCACTGACTGTGACTTGTGTCGGCATGACACGTGTCGAGAGGTGAAGCAGCATGCCATCGGAAGCCCATTTTTCTGTAAATATGGACTGTACTGATATGGGCCTTTTCCTAAGAGAGGCCCACTATAGAAGTTCAGCGTGATTGGGATGTTGCTTGGTTTAACTGTAATGTAGTCCTATTAAACAAACTAACATCCATAACTGAATTAGAAACCATAAATAATCAGTCGAAAAAACCTGATACCACAAATTTGTTTTATCTTCTCAATTTTTTGTTCACCAGTATTATAAAGTTTGAACTTTTTTTGTTCTTTTTTTCATGAGCTGATAAAGCCCAATATGAATAGTTCTAACAGGCCCATTGTGAATGTTTGTCTTGATTGACTGTTTCTTTTTTGTTTAATCTCTATACACATATAATACTACAAGTGTTAATTAAAAAACTTATAGCTATGTAATAGTTTGCCCTTAATAACTTAATTGATCATGAGGTCAATGCTAAGATGAAAAAGCGCAGGGTGATTTATTAAATGTTGAAATCGATATTAACATTAATTACTACCTAAATGCAGTTAAGAAGAAAGAAAGATAAGAAAATTTTTTTTGCAATGCAAAAGCGACTGCCTAGTTCACTCCAGCCACGAATAAAAAAAATTAAAAGACCAAATAAATATTAGGAATATTCGTGGACACTATCACCCTAGCTAAGCTATGTGTCTTTTAAATGCTTATCTATATTCATTTGGCGGGGAGGCTACTTTGAATAAATTGTTAAAGTATATTTGTAAAGTTTTATATTTATTTATAAATTTAATAATTGGAGTAATAAAGATAGATAAGAAATTCTTTTGTCTATTACTCTACTTACACTACACAATAGTGTAAGTCGCAAGTCACAACATTTCATTGCTTAGGGCATCATCCGCGGTTTTGAAAACTTTTAAAAACCGAAAAACAATAAGAGCACAGATCAACAAAAAAAGCGATAAATAAAGAGAAAGACAAAGAGATAAGGGAATCCGGGGATGTGTTTCCGGGATTTTATACAAAATTAACTAAATACCCTAGCCGTTTATACTTTGAAAGGACAGTCACCTAGTTTTGCTCATGCGATAAAACGTTGATTACAATTTTGGGGTTGTCAATCCTAACACGAATCCAAAAAACTCCCAAGACCCAAAAATCCCCCTTAAATTTAAAAAGGCCGTTTTGGAAATAACTAGGGCTACTAATGAATTAACTCGCTAGAACTCCACAAAGGGAAAAAATAATACGGGGTTTAATGTTACATAAAACTACTTAGGGAAGAAAAAAAGTAAAAACAAAACGGTATTAAAGAAAAAGGGAACCTATAACAAAATCGTATCAATCCCCAAAACCCAAGTTTTTTTTAAAAATTTAATAAGCTAAAAACATAGATTAAGGGGGAAATCAATTTGAACATAAAACTAAAGAAAAAACCCTGGGGGAACCCCCGTTTTGAAAATCCTTCTAACTCCTTCACCAAAGAAGATTTTAGGTCTATTCGAATTTTTTTGAAGAAGTTTCTTTTTGGGGTTGAGGCCTTATTTATAGGGGAAAAACCTGCCTTGTTGTAGAAGGAAAAATTCCCAAAAAATGGTAAACGGGCAAAAAGGGGTTCGGGTTCGCCGCCCCTTTTTCCGTGGCCCCCGCCCCTTGGGGGGCCGCCGCGTTGGCCAGGCCCGGCGGAGCCTTCCCCGCTCGTACGGGAAATTTCCAACACATGTTTGAGGGGGGACCGGCATTTATTCCGCCGCCGGGCCGGCGCGGCGCCCCGACCCGATTCCCAAACTTGGGATTTTTTTCCTTTTTGGCTAATTATGCATTTTACAAAAAACGCAAAATACCAAAATAGACAAAATATGCAAAAATGGGCGGTAGAGTGACTTTACATAAAAACAACCAATTACATATATTATAATTTAAATATTTGCATAATCTTTTATTAAATATGATAATTAATTACTACGAATATTCATATTTTAAAAATATTAAAAACACATCACACAACTTTATACTATTAAATTGTTCACATTGTGATAAAAAAAAATTATTTTAAGTATTTTATTTTAAATTTCTGATAGGTTATGTATTGTTTTAATTTTTTTTTATTTTAATTGAGCATTTGTTAAATTCTTATTGTATCATTTTAATTCTATTTGTGATTTGACAAATATTACTGCTATTTTTAACTACAAATATTAATAAAACTTAAAATAAAATCTAATAATGAGTCATAGTACTAATTAACACTTTTTTCTACTTACATATTTTCAATTTACTTACACTATACGTATATGACTAAACCAACTAGAGTATATTATTAGAAATACTAACAAATACTCCCTCCATTCTTCATAGTTGAATCATTTTACCATTTTGGGAAGTTTCTTTATGGTTGAGTCGTTTCCTTATATTATAACTTTTTCCTCTTTCTTACTTTACTCTCTCTTACTTTATTCTCTCTACTTTATTCACTTTATACTTTATTCTCTCTACCTTTCCTCTCTATTATTTTTTTATCTATTTATTTAACACACCCAACATTCATTTCTAAAACTCTGTGCCGGAAAGTTCCGCCTCAACTACGAAGAAACGGAGAGAGTACTAGTAGAAAAAGAAGAAAATATAAAATACATTTATCAATACTTTCACAAAAAGGTCCCCTAGGTTTTCTAAAATAAACAACAGCGCCGCAGCGCCCTCCTTTCTTCGTCTCCTCCTTCAAATTTTTCAAGATATTTTCATCTTTGGTTAAACTATTTCTCCTCCTCTACCCTCTGTTCTCTTCCAAACTCTCTTCTATGGAGACAAAAAAGGCATAGCGTGGGGTCGGAGCTGGAGCAGCCATGGCTCACCGGCCGATTTTGGGAGAATCTGAGAAGCACTCACTGACCGGCGGTGGGGTCGGCTGACCCCACCCGACCCCACCTGGGTCCGTCATTGTTCTTAACATTTCTTAAAACTCGTGTTGCCCATAAATGGGACTCCTAATGGCGGACGGAAGGAGTATTAGTTTTATATGAAATGTGAATGAATGAGCTAGTGAAATGTGGGGCATGTTACCATTTATAGTAAAAATGAACCGGGGGTCATATTCGCAGACAGGCCGAATAGAAAAAAATGAGACTCCTGTTCGTGGACAGAGAGAGTAATAAATAGCAAATATAAATATTAAATTAAATGCAAAATCTCCATTACATACACCAAAAAAAGTTACAATAGAAATAATTAAACAGATACAATTTCTAACGACTTCTACGTGCCCAAACTTTTTCAACCATGTCAGACATGAGTGCATGATTGGCCTTCGTCGGTTGACAAGCTGTCGTCGGGATTCATTTTGGAAAAAATGAGTGAGTGGCCAGATTTGAGATGAAGAAAGAGATGTTGTGTCAGAAATGAGTGAAAATGAAGTACCGAGAAATGATTCCTTCAATTTTCCCACAAGGCCTTTCGGAATGGAGCCGTTTAAATTGTTGAAAGATACGTTGAATTGGTCAACATTTGGGAGCTAAAGTGATATTCTAAAAAAATTGAAATTGATATCGAAACCACACATTCAAACCAGAAAAATGACTAAATTCGAACAAATTGAAAAATCACACATTCAAACGAAATTAACCAAAAATCGATTGTTTGAAACGGAAAAAATTAAAATTTGATTATGGCTGAAATCGCGATAGGAGGGAGAAGAAATCATGACGAGAGAATAGGAAAAGTTTATGGGAAAAATCGAAAAATGAAAAAAGTTTGCGACTTTAAGAGTTAATAAAATTTCTGGTGTTTTCCACGTTAGATTCCGGCTTGCCACATGCGCAAGATTTCGACTGGAAAACTCCAGGGTCAGATCAAATGGGAAATTTCAACAACCCTTTAAATTATACGCCAATTTTTTAGTTCGTGGGAAAAATAAAAAATTGAAAAAGTTTGTGACTTTCAGGGCAATTTGCCCATTTATAGATTGAAAAGTGTAAAAAACAAAGAAGGGAAAACGCGTAACTCGTCCGTCAGCCAACAGTGGCCGGACGACCCACAGGCGCCGAATCGTCCGCCGATGAACTTTCGGACGAGACACTAGTCCTTCGTCGTGCAGTTGGAGGATGAGGGCGGACGATTGACCAGCAAAGGGATCGTTCAGAATATCTCCACCCTATTGCGAATGCTCCAACGTGTGAAACATATAAATATAAAAATAAGAGTATATAAGAGGTGCAAGCAATTAGTGTTAAAGGTGCTCAGAGATAAATCTATTACATATACGGAGAATGTGTTGAAATTCAAATTTTTTTACGGCATGATAGTTCGATATATTATGGATGCTGGGGAGTGATCAATTGTTAACTCATCATTTAATTGATAACTACAACTAATTTAAGGCCATAGGATTTTAGAAAACGTGTGGTCTATAATTTGCCTCGTGTAATTTTTGTTTTTATTAATAAAATAAAAAGAGATAAAAAAAAACTCCAAATTAGGGTTTTGGATGAAAATGTCAATATAGTGTTTCAAAAATATTAACACAATGCTTTATTAATGTTAACCCATTGCTTATATTGACATTCTACATGTATTATATTGACATATTTTATATAGTATGTTGACAATTCTGCTTGTACGAAAAAATTTAAAATTTTTAATTTTTTTTTCAAATTTTGACGTCGGAACATATGCATGTTATATGAATTTAAAGTTTTGGAATTTCTTTTAAAAGTTAGTTATAACTAAACATGTAGTTAATTGACATTAATACCCCTATTGATATTTTTTGAAATTAATCCTAAGGCCTTATTGACGTTTTTCATTGATCGTATTGACATTTAAAGATTAATGATCTAAGCCCTTAATTTGAATATCTAATGGCTATTATTTAATTATTATTAATAATTAAGCTATGAGTTAACAATATCACTCTCTTATTAATACTAATTTATTTATGAATTTTTCACTCGAGAATGAAAAATATTGATGTGATTGACATTATATTTAACTTTTAAAACTTAAATATTTAATAATTATTTGGTGTATCATTGGTCAGACATAGTTTTTGTGTGCTGTAAATATAGTTGAACATTGTGTAAAATCCTAAATTTTACTTTGCTAATAATTATATTAATAAATGAATTGTTTTAAAAGCTTTCTTTTATTTCTTCTTCATCAGGGACCATCATTTTAGTATAAAATGTTTAATAATAGTAATATATTTGTATAATTATTCTAGAATTTTGTTTGACAGAATCCATTTAAAAAAGAATATTGCAATAAATCTTAGGAGTATGTTATTAATTTTTTTGGTTCGACCACATGCAGATATTCTGAACCCGCCTGCAGCGGAACCAGAATCAGATTAATTATACTCGACTAGTTTACAGATTAATTAGGTGGCGGATTCAGGGAGGGGCAAGAGGGTGCGGTCGCCCCTCCCCTACAACTAGTTACCACGGACCCAGACGTAACTTTAGCATCCTCAAGTTTGCTTCTGATATCGCCCCGAGGAAGAAACGTAGTGGCAATTCCGCCCTCTCCATTTTTCGATCCTAGATCCGCCAATAACACCGAAAGTCTCCCAACGAGTGACAGAGTTTGAACCCATGACCTCAAGGTTACCACAGCTCCACACTGTCAATTGTGCTGTAACCCGTTGATCATATGTTAATTTATTAGTTTAATGTCACGATTGGAACAGTAATCAACTCTTGTAGTTTTATTTATGTTAATAATTTTATAACAAGTTGCCTACAAAAAAAAAACAAGTTGAGAGCGCTATAATCCTAGGTTTCCGAAAGCAAAAATTCATATGAGCCGTACATTTTAGGGACTCAACTCCACTTATCATAAATTGCTATTTGACAATCACTCAACCTCTCATATACTACATTGATTTCATCTTCCCTTTTTCCTCAACATTTATTTATCTTCATAGTTGAGTATTGTGTGTACATTGAATTCATTTTCCCTTTTTCTTCAAAATTTATTATTTTTCGTCAACTACAAATTCGATCGGTTTAGGCAATCTGCCGAAGTTTCGTGATCATGAAAGCAACCACTAAATGGATATATATGGAATAATTAAGATCACGCTATAATTTGTGATAACTATAGTAAGTAATACTACTACTAACTTACCTACTCGTGCGCCTATAAATGTTAACTATACTAATTTATGATGTATCTATATCGATGAACTGCCATGTATATAGTAGTATATTATTTGAAAATAGAATAATAAATTTTAAATAGAGGAATTAAAGCTGGAACATTTCGCCGATTGATAAATATAGCTTTAAAAATTAGCATAATGGCTTGATATAGAAAAGATTGATTTAGTGTAGGATTTAATTGGTATGGTGCATGGTGTGTGTTACGTGAAACTTGAAAGTTTTCTATCAAGTGGACGGAGACAGCTCTAGTCGAAGAATTGCAAAGTCAAATACTTTTATTGTTAAAATAATAGGAATAATACTTCCATAAACATTATTAAATTTAAGCCAATATTCTTAATTTTGGTAAAATATATACTCCAAATACATTATAAAAATAATACTCCATCCGTCCACGAAAAATAAACCACATTGTGAATAGCACGAGTTCTCATGTGGAATTGGTAAAATAAGAGAAAATGGAAAAAAAAGTAAGAGAGAAATAGTGTTAGTTCAATGTGAGATCATTATTAGTATTGTTTAATTGTGTTAGGTATAGCAAATGTGAGGTCCTTTTTCAACTTTGTCTATTTTTGTGGACAACTAAAAATAACAAATGTGGTCTCTTTATCATGGAAGGGAGTACTATATTTTATTCTCTATTTTAAGCCATTTTAAAACTAGTACACTAGTACTCCCTCCGTTCCATAGTAATAGGGGCGTTTTTCCATTTCCGTCCGTTCCATAGTAATAGAGTCATTTCCTTTTTTAGTAAAAGTCAACACATTTTTCCACACCTACTTTACTCTCTCTTACTTTTTTCTATCTTCATCTCTCTACCTTTTTCATTTTTCACTTTATTCTCTCTTTACTTAACTCACCTAACACAATTTTTTTTAATCTCCGTGCCGAAAAGTTTTGTCTCCATTACTATGGGACAGAGGGAGTACAATACATTAACTAACTTGAAATTACGTTCATGTAAGCTATTTCTAGACATTTTTTTACTGTCTATTTCATTTGATCATTTATTCTACTCCCTCCGTCCCATTGAAGATGACCCACTTTCCTTTTTAGTTTGTCCCAACCAAGATGACCCATTACTTAAAATGGAAACACCTTTATCTCTACTTTATCCCCTCTCTCTTACTTTACTCTCTCATCTCACCACACAAAATAAAGTTGCATAAAACCCCGTGCCGCCCAAAGAAGGGATCATCTTCCTTGGGACGGAGGGAGTATTTTTCTTTATAAATCAGGCTCCGTTCGATATCACGGAATTGAGCATGCGGAATTGGAATTGGAGCTTCCAATTCCAAATCCAATGTTCGGTAACACACCCACCCACCCACCCACCCACCCACACAACCCTGCACACACACACAATCACACACCCCTGCACACACACATAAACACACACACCTGCACATACACACACACACACTCAAACTTGCACTCACACCCCACACCCCTGCGCGCGCGCACACACACACACCCCATACACACACAGTCACACGCACCCCATACACACACCTGCACACACGGTCACACACACACCCCCCTGCACATACACACACACACCTACACATTCCTGCACACACACACAACAGCCCCCACGCATACACGCACCGCCCACACACATAACACATACCGTCACAGACACACACACTACATAATTTTTTTGAATTCAATTTCTTATCAATTATGATTTCACCGGACAAAGGAATTCTTTCAAATTCAATTCTAATTCCGTGTACCGAATGGACCCTCAATCTTTCACAACCATTTTCCTTTCCTTCTATAATTCCAGTCCTTTCTAACCATTCAACCCATAACTATGTGCCTAATCTTAGATAGCGCTAAAGGCAATTTTGATTAATTTCAGCAAAATTGATGATAAAAGAAATAAAATTTTCCTACCATGCCACTTGTGTCCGTACAATTGATGATTGTGCAATATATCATCATAACTAGGTCCAAACATAAAAAATATTAGCATTAGCCCAGCTCCCATCATTTACATTCAACTTAAATTTATTTTTCAGTATATTTTATATGAAATTAATTTTTCAATACATGTACTCTAGAAGCATCAGTCCACTTGAAATTATACTTAGAAACCTTAAAAAGAATAAAATTAGAATACGAAATGGAATGTAGAAATGAAAACGCTTTAAACCTGTGTAGTAAGCTGGGGAATCAAATCAGTATGATCTAAATTATTTCCACTATTTTTGTATCACTCTCTCTCACACACACAAACACATATTGCCATCTCTATATAAGTTGGCAACCATCAGCAGTGTATCATATGATCTCTTGAGTCTTGAGCTTCTCTCCATCTCAGAACCACATTTTGCATCATGGAGATGAACTCACCAACTCAAGAGAAATCTTTCACCAACTCCATTCCTTCAAAACTATACTCAAACCTAACAAAATTCATCAAGAAAATAAAGAAAATTGGAGAGGATGATCCAAGAAGGATCACACACTGCGCCAAACTTGGATTGGCTTTGACATTAAGCTCCCTCCTCTACTACATCCGACCCCTCTACAATGGCTTCGGAGAGGCCGGAATGTGGGCAATCTTAACTGTTATCTTTGTCTTTGAGTTCACTGTCGGTAAGTATATCATACTTCTGTCCCAAGGTAGTTGAGTTTTATTCTTTTTTCAAGATAGTTAGAGTCTTATTTTTTTATTGAAATCCCATCAATTTCTTAAATCTTGTGCCCGAAAAAATGTCTGAAGTACTTTGACGGAGGGACTGTGTACTATAAACATAGCGAAATATTTGTTGCCTGTATTTAAAATTTTCAATTTGTATCTTGCATTATTATTATAGGTGGAACCCTATCAAAAAGTATAAACAGAGGCTCCGCAACGCTGTTCGCCGGCGCTTTAGGTCTTGGAGCCCATCATTTGGCTAGTGTTTGCGGCGTCACTGCTTGCTGTATCCTATCAATTTCTAATTACACACTTCCTAGATCCAGTAAATCAACTAGATCACAAGGTCTAGAGACTCACAAGACTGGAAGTCTGGTCGTTGGTACGCAAGCAAACCTTCAAAACCCTCAACCACAGATACTAAACTAGCACAGGGAAGTAGGGATCGATCCCACAGAGATGGACTCGTAAAATACATGCGTAGAGAATTGGAAACTATTTTTGGGTTGGCTGCTGCCACGCATATTTTGGGTTGAGGAATTTAACTAAGTGAATTTGGAAATAAAGTATGCTATGCTAACTGCTAGATCTAGGCAAAAAATGAATTATGTATAAGAACTAAATCAAATCAACTACTAGATCTGGGACTTCTACGAACATCTCTAGACCAAGGAGATTAAAACAAGTGGGGACCAAACTCTGAAAAAGGTAAGTACGGACAGAATCGAATCTGCAGCCTAACTAACTAAAGCATCAACTGAAAATGACTTCATCTTCTTCAACGAACACAAATAAATGCAGAGATCGAGAAAAACAAACTCAGATGTAGATTGGAAACATAATTTTAACGGTAAACGAAACAACGACGGAAATCACACTACTAGACGAAGCAAACCAAGCAGAACAAAATCCCCATAATCTCATGCACAAATTTCACCTCCCCTGTTCAGATCCACACTTCGGATGCTAAATCCACTCCGGATCCAAGCATCCGAACAAAAATCCAACCGAACACAACTTCAATACCACGATTCTCGAATCTCCTAAAATATTCAGCAACAAATTCAAGAGAACATCTCAAATAAACAAACCAAAATAGCAAGCATCATAATAATCAACACGAAATCTAACTTCATCAAAGCAAATCAAATGTAAATAGAACGGATAAACTGATTCAGCAACAAAACAACAAGCTCGACTTCCAAAAGTGAAGTTCGAGACGGAACAGAGTAGTAAACAGAAATTAAGAGAACAATTGTTTCTTCGCCCTCAAGGGACGGTGGTGCACTGATACGTAATTCACGAAAACGAAAACCACCCCAAATTTCCCATTTCCCTAGTGTGTGTGCTAAGAGCGTGACTGTGTGTGGAGTGTAACCGATCTGCCATTCTTGTTGCGCACTCCTTTATTTATAAGCTTCGAGGTGGGGCCCAGCGAGGTATTGATTGACTTGATTGCCCTCAGCTTTTGGCTTCCTTCCTCTAGCTTTTCCTCGTGATTCCGTTCCTGCTCCTCGCTAGATATCCTCCTCCAGCATCTCCTGGATCTAGCGCTACACACACACCTGGCTTAACAAAACTTGTTAGATCCAGCAGAAATGTGATGTTTTTCACTACATAACCAATGCATGAAATTAGCCTTATCAAACTGCTCACACTTAAACCATACTTGTCCTCAAGTATAAAGACAAGAAGAAAAGAAGAATAAGGCGAATTTCAAGCATGGTTATCCCCTTGACCGACTCTACAGACTCTAGACAAAACTCCTACACCTAGACACAACTGAGGCAAAGCTAGACACTAAAACAAAGAGTACATAATCACATAGGATGAAAACATATAAACACATATGCATGAACTGGTTTCAACTTTTAGGCAACCGTCCCCACAAGATTAAGATCAATCCAACAGGCTGCACTCCTCCAAATAGGCCTTTTTCTCCCCTCTACCTAGCCAACCTGTCAGCTCGTCAAGATAGCCTGTTACTTCCCCAATTGTTAGATTCACTCGATCGCTCATTCCTTACCAGGGATGTTAGGACCGATTCTCTCTTAAGTTATTGCCAAACCACTGAAGCCTCGGGTTATGAGAATTTCCTCCTTCTATCCTCCGTCACTATCCCCCCCTTTTTTTTTTTTTTTTTTTTTTTCTGGACTTCGTCCAGCTTATACCTCCTTGATTTCCTGGACTTCGTCCAGCTTATACCTCCTTGATTTCCTGGACTTCGTCCAGCTTATACCTCCTTGATTTTTTTCTCTCTTTTTATTTCCTCCTCTGGACTTCGTCCAGCTTATACCTCCAAATTTTTGCGATTATATATTTTCTCCTTTCCCTTTTTTTTATTATTTTTTTCTTTTCTCTTTTCCTTCAGCATTCAGTGGCAGACTTTTGACATGTGTTAGCTCTAAGTGTTATCACAGGCTTATAACTCACCTCTAGAGTAGGGCTTCACAACTAGGCAAGTAAAGGCATTTACTATCGTTCTCGCTTCATTCAGATTGGTTCGGCTTACTAAAGAATCAGGCTTCTAAGTTGGAATACCTCCTATTTTCAATTGCTCTCCCTAAGGGAATCTGCCGTATTATATCCACTAGTTCATGCGACACACCCCTAGACCTACGACTCCTCAAAGCATAATAACACTGCATTGATTCCTCTCCCCCTCCCACTTCACTCAAGCTTGTCCTCAAGCCATCGTCGTGAAGGGGGGAAAACAGAGAATTCAATGCAGAATTAAACAACAATTTCACTTCTCACACTTAGACCGAGCAACGGGCTAAGTGGGAGAAGAATAAACCAACAGAAAACATAGAACTTCTCACACTTAGACCAAGCATTGGGCTAAGTGGGAGAAGATAGCATAAAACACAGCAACGCATGGAAATAAAACACAGAAAAAGAAACACAAAAACTAAAATTTACTTGGTCTGGGGAAATTGCTCATTTCTGGGGCTGGCTCCCGCGAGAGCCAGACGGTGGTGGAACACTGGGGCGGTTTGTTTTCACTTTCTTCTTCGCTGGTTGCTCCAGCTCTTCCTTTCCTTCTGCAGCTTGATCGAGTCCTGGTTTCCTCATTAGCATTTTCGTCCTCGGTGGATTTGGAACTTTCTCGGGAATAGTCGGGGTGGTCAACTGCTGGAATGGCTTGATCGAGGGACTGCTGTGGATGATCTTCTGTGCCTCGCCACTTCGGCCGATTTGGTTAGGGTTTGTAAGCTTAGAGAGAGAATGACAGTAGAGAGAGGGAGGAGCAAGTTGTGAAATTATTATGTGGAGAGAGAAGGTCGGTTCGCATCTTTTACACAGAAGAGAGAGACGGTTGCAGGCATGACATCAGCGACCGTACTCCTCCATAATTGTCGGCATTTTGAATTTCAAATTATAACTTCCCTCCTCAACTGCTCCTTCATGCACTCTTCCTCTAATTGATTCCCTTGACCGCGACCTAAAAAAATATGAAGACCCCAGACTCCTGGGTCAAGGTTAAAGTACGAGACATAAATCCCCTTTGAGTTTGGGTCTTCGAAAATATTTTTGGAAATTTTTGAATTTTTATTTTGTTTGGATTTTCTTTGTCTTCTAAAGCAATTAAACTATGTACAATTACCTTTGAATATTCTCGAATCCCCTGGATCAGTGTGTAAAAACATAACATTTCCCTTGACCCAGGAGTTCATCGAGAATATTCCTTTGTCTGGCTAAGTGATAACTGAGAGCGCACGTAGTGGTATTTCCTCCACTACGCATAGCTCAGAATTATCCCTATAGACTTTCAATCTATGGCCATTAACAAGAAAAGGGACCGAGTT
Organism: Salvia hispanica; assembly: GCF_023119035.1. Lineage (NCBI taxonomy): Eukaryota > Viridiplantae > Streptophyta > Magnoliopsida > Lamiales > Lamiaceae > Salvia > Salvia hispanica. The sequence continues at coordinate 31,313,175 of NC_062965.1, read as the reverse complement.
AGGAGCACTTCCCTGGATTTCCACTGCTCCGTGTGCGCGGAGGCCAACGATGGTATATGGACCTACCCACTTTGACTTCAACTTCCCTGGCATTAGCTTGAGTCTGGACTGAAATAGAAGTACTTTCTGCCCCACCTGAAGTTCCTTGACCCGGAGGTTCTTGTCGTGCCAGAGCTTCGTTCTTTCCTTGTACCACATTGCTGAATCGAATGCCTCTAGCCGTAGTTCCTCCAGCTCCTGTAATTGCAGCTTCCTTTCTTCTTCACATGCCACAGACTTCATATTCATTTCCTTAATGGCCCAGTATGCCTTGTGCTCCACTTCCACGGGTAAGTGACACATTTTCCCAAACACCAACCTATAAGGTGACATCCCGATTGGTGTCTTGTAAGCAGTTCTATACGCCCACAAAGCATCGTCAAGGCGTTTACTCCAATCCTTCCTTGTGGTGTTAACTGATTTTTCCAAAATACTCTTTATCTCCCTATTAGAGACTTCAGCTTGCCCATTCGATTGGGGGTGATATGGTGTAGACAATCTATGATGCACGCCGTATTTCCTCATGAGCGCTTCTATAGTGCGGTTGCAGAAGTGTGTTCCTTGATCTGAGATAATCGCTCTAGGAACTCCATATCTGCTGAAAATGTTTGACTTCAGAAACTTGGCCACCTCTTTAGACTCACAAGTGGGCGTAGCCTTCGCCTCTATCCATTTGGAAACGTAGTCTACAGCGACCAATATGTAAGCATTTCCGTACGACGACGGAAATGGGCCCATAAAATCCATCCCCCAAACATCGAAAATTTCGCAGATCACTATGGGCACTTGGGGCATCTCATCTCGTCTCGAGATTCCCCCTGTCTGTTGACACCTTTCGCAGCATTGACAGTATTCAAAGGCATCCTTGTTCAATGTAGGCCAGTAGAATCCACTGTCTAGAACTTTCCTTGCGGTTCTCCTTGGTCCGAAATGCCCTCCACACGCCAAGGAGTGACAATGATGGAGTACATCTCTTTGTTCCCATTCAGGAATGCAACGTCGAATTATCTGATCTGCACACATCTTCCAAAGATAAGGATCATCCCACTAACTTCCTTTTGATTTGTAGGGTAAGGTAGCTTTGCAATCACTTCCACCTTTGCCTTAACCACTTGTATTCCCTTTCGTGAGACCACATGACCTAAAACAATCCCCTCGCTACCATGAAAGGAAGTGACATTTTTCAAAATTTAACTAGATGTTTCCATCTTTGGCAAGACTAGGTCAAGGCTGGCTAAACAAGTGCCTAAATGAGCCTCCATATACAGTGAAATCATCCATGAATATCTCGATGCACACCTCTAGTAGATCCGAAGTACCATCATCATGGGCTAAACGTTGGAATGTCCCCGGGTGCATTACATAGACCAAATGGCATCCTTCGGTAGGCATAAGTTCCAAAAGGGCATGTACTTCCAGGTCTTTTCCTGGTCCTCTGGGTCCACGAAAATCTGGAAATAACCGTCATATCCGTCGAGAAACAGAATACGAAGTAATGCCTCTCTAGCATCTCGTCAATGAATGGTAAAGGAAAATGATCCTTTTTGGTGGCTTCATTTAGTTTCCTATACCAATGCACATCTCCATCCAAGGACTAGCGAGGTAGCACCAACTCGCTCTTGTCATTTCCTTCACCACTTGTATTCCGTGACTTCTAGGTACTGATGTGAACCGGATCTAATCACCTTCGCTTATCCGGAATAGAGCATGATTCCGCGGGACAAACAGTTTCTAACTTCCTCGAGCACTTCCTCCCTTCATGTTGGATTCAAGCTTTCCTTGTGGATCAATGGCTTCGCCCTCTTTCCTCTAGTCCCTGAAGTGTGGCATGCAAAAGACCAGTGGCTGATTCCAATCCAGTCTAAAAACCACCCTATGGCCTTCTTGTTCCTCCTACATTTCCAAAGAATAAGACTTTCTTGGTCTTCTTACCAAGCGGCCGTTAATTATCACGTGGACAAAAGTTTCTCCTTCCTCCGTGTATGCATACTTTAAATTTTCAAAGTAAAGCTTTTCAACTCCTTTCTTCGGTGTGGATGGCTTCCTCGAAAAAGGCGGCTCTCGCCTTACTTCTTGGCGCCATTTCCTCTAGATTCGCTCCCTCGTCTGGGCTCTTTCTCGGAATATCCGCCGACGGGAATGATAGTGGTCAGGTGCGTAATGCCATGATCGCTTCATTGATCTGATCATCTCGTCAAGTCCCGTGTGAAAAGCCACACCATCCCGTCACCTCCCTTTCTACGCCTCGCCTGCCTCCGAATTGTCAAACTGCTCCCGCATTAGTTCGCCCAAGATATTCTTGGACTAGGGTTAATTACATCTACAACATGCAAGTTTTCAACATCAAGCGCTTTTTCACAGTCTTCTTAATGCCATGCAGCCTCATGATATCCGGCATATGGTTCCACTGGAAACACATCAGATGAATAATTTTCATGTGCTAAGGAAGTATCTCTCAAGAATACCCCACTGGGACTCTCAAGCAGATTCATTGGCCCCTATTTTATCACATGAAAATCAGCTGGGTATAGGAAATCATGCACTCTGACTATGACATTTTCCAATACTCCTTCAGCGAGCTATGCATGTACCATCACAACCGAATCACTACTTGTATCAACAAACCCACTCCCACCAATTTATCAATGCCATGTAGGACATTTATCAAGCACCTAGACCACACATGGCATGCTCAATTTTAATATCACCTATAGAAATAGGAAGAGTGAACATACTCCGGATCTCGTACACTTTGACGGCATCCTCCTCTTTGTATCACGCGGATACATTTTCTCCTATAACAATCTTCCTAATGTTTGGTTTTCCTCACATAATTCCTCTGATGAACTTTGCCGAAGGTGGGCATTACTTTCGAGCTCCGCAAAAGGCAGGCTAATCTCCGCCTTACTAAATATTTCCACAAGGTCCTCGCATCATCTTTCTTTCTTGGCTTCTCCTTCGATATGGGAATGGTTTGGGTCGCTTACCGTATTCGTGGAAACTCCCCGCTGGGGCCGCACCTGTCTCCGTTTTCCTCTTTTTAAGTTACATGTCCATGGCGGACTTGCTCTTGGGCATCTTGAGAATTTTTGTGCACCCGTCATTGTTAGCACGCATGTTATTACTGCATGTGTTGTTGGAAATTTACGAGGTCATGCACCATGTCATCAAGATTCCGCTGTGGTCGGAAACCTTGAATTGAACTGGGATTAAATCCTTGATTTTGATTGGTTCCAACCACCTGGTTCTGGCGAAAATTTCCCTGACCTCCTTGATTATTGTTGTACTGGGTTGCTGGACCTGGGTGACTCTGTTGGAAATTTTGATTGTTTCCTGAATTGTTCCTCTGATGCGGTGGCACATAAGAATTCCCTTGGTTGCTCTGGTTCCTGTTGTTCCAGTTATGCTGATCCCCTTGGTTACTTTGATTCCAATTCCCCATTGCATTCACTTGAGCTTGGAAATCTCCATCGAGTGAGGGATTATTGTAAAATTGAAGCTGATGTTCCTCTTGACCTGGGTTTTTTTCCTTATCAGTCGACCCAGGGGTATTTTTCTTTTCAATGGCATTTAGCAGTGCCTTCTCCAGTCGATCTATTCTGTCTCTAACCTCTTCTCCTTCTCGTTCCTTAACTGTGTTCGCGGAGCTTCTCCTCATGATAGCACGCGGGCAGTCATACGCCTTCTTCGCGTCGATTAATCTTCCCAACCGAGACCAATATTGGTTACTAAACTCGTTCAAAAACTCATAAGGACACTCATTCCTCCGTCCAGAGAATGTAGGTAAAACGCCCAGCACATTCGTCTTGATCTCAATAGACCGCTGACGTTGATTTGACACTATGGCATGAGCTGGCTCTCCGTCGAGATGTGCAGTTAGCGAACCAATCTCTGGGTCTAGGTCCACTAAGTTTGCCATTACAGACTCCTCTTCCTCCCTTTCCGAATGCTCAGTTTCTGACGACGACCGTGAATCCTCTTTCCCTTCCACTCTTCTTCACTCCCTGATTCAAACGGAAATGGATCTACAGTTGACAACCCCGATCTGGTAGTTATGGCGGATGTTGATTCCTTAACTTGCCACTTCAACTGCACGTTCCTTGACCAAGATGGGTTGCTCCAGATTCCTGACCTTGAGCCCTTGCTCATAAACTGCCAAAAGCGAAATTCAAAAGATTAAAACTATTTACACCAAATCTCTAAACACATAAACAAACTACGCCATCCATCCCCGGCAACGGCGCCATTTGAAGAGTTGATTTTCTTGCTTGCTGTATCCTATCAATTTCTAATTACACACTTCCTAGATCCAGTAAATCAACTAGATCACAAGGTCTAGAGACTCACAAGACTGGAAGTCTGGTCGTTGGTACGCAAGCAAACCTTCAAAACCCTCAACCACAGATACTAAACTAGCACAGGGAAGTAGGGATCGATCCCACAGAGATGGACTCGTAAAATACATGCGTAGAGAATTGGAAACTATTTTTGGGTTGGCTGCTGCCACGCATATTTTGGGTTGAGGAATTTAACTAAGTGAATTTGGAAATAAAGTATGCTATGCTAACTGCTAGATCTAGGCAAAAAATGAATTATGTATAAGAACTAAATCAAATCAACTACTAGATCTGGGACTTCTACGAACATCTCTAGACCAAGGAGATTAAAACAAGTGGGGACCAAACTCTGAAAAAGGTAAGTACGGACAGAATCGAATCTGCAGCCTAACTAACTAAAGCATCAACTGAAAATGACTTCATCTTCTTCAACGAACACAAATAAATGCAGAGATCGAGAAAAACAAACTCAGATGTAGATTGGAAACATAATTTTAACGGTAAACGAAACAACGACGGAAATCACACTACTAGACGAAGCAAACCAAGCAGAACAAAATCCCCATAATCTCATGCACAAATTTCACCTCCCCTGTTCAGATCCACACTTCGGATGCTAAATCCACTCCGGATCCAAGCATCCGAACAAAAATCCAACCGAACACAACTTCAATACCACGATTCTCGAATCTCCTAAAATATTCAGCAACAAATTCAAGAGAACATCTCAAATAAACAAACCAAAATAGCAAGCATCATAATAATCAACACGAAATCTAACTTCATCAAAGCAAATCAAATGTAAATAGAACGGATAAACTGATTCAGCAACAAAAACAGCAAGCTCGACTTCCAAAAGTGAAGTTCGAGACGGAACAGAGTAGTAAACAGAAATTAAGAGAACAATTGTTTCTTCGCCCTCAAGGGACGGTGGTGCACTGATACGTAATTCACGAAAACGAAAACCACCCCAAATTTCCCATTTCCCTAGTGTGTGTGCTAAGAGCGTGACTGTGTGTGGAGTGTAACCGATCTGCCATTCTTGTTGCGCACTCCTTTATTTATAAGCTTCGAGGTGGGGCCCAGCGAGGTTCCTCGTGATTCCGTTCCTGCTCCTCGCTAGATATCCTCCTCCAGCATCTCCTGGATCTAGCGCTACACACACACCTGGCTTAACAAAACTTGTTAGATCCAGCAGAAATGTGATGTTTTTCACTACATTTGATCACAACCATCCAATTCAAGGATCCAAGGGCTGAGATTAAGAAGGAAATAGGACACTTAGGATGCAAAGGAGCCTAACGCACCCCTATATATAAATATATATGGGAGATGATCAAAATAAGTATGTGTTTAAATCCAGAAATACAGCTCAAATCTTGGCCCTTGGATTAGATGATCTAATGGTCAATAATTAATCAAAAACACGGAAGGTCATAATTAAGTAGTTTTAGGTCATATTATAAGATTTGGGTTTATGTCATGTTAAGATCATTTTAGGTCATGCTTTGTTAGCATAACCTAAAAATAAACTAACTATAACCTAAAAATGCCCTACATATGACTTTGTTCTGCGTTTCTGTATTTAAATGTGGTTTTCATAGATCAAAACCCTATATATATATATATATATATATATATATACTATTTGTTTATACTTTATAGGATTTGGAAGTGAGCTTTCAACTTGTGGCGGTGATGAAAGTAGCAATGATTCAGGCGCCAAGCAGACTGTCGAGAAATCGCTCTATGGCTACAAAAGCGTCCTTGATTCTAAGGCGACAGTGGATTTGTTGGTCAGTACATCAGCGCTTTTTTATTAGAATTATACATGCCTACAAAAAAAAATAGTCTCACTTTTGTTTTTTGTCTTCCATTAAAATTAGTTCTACTATTATACTAAAATAAAAAATTACTCCTAATTTATTATTCATTTATTTAATTTTCTCTCTCTCCTAATTTATAATTCAGTTATTTTTTCTCACTATCTACTTCTTTCTTCTACTTTTTTCACTTTTTTCTTTTGGATTTTACCAATTTCACATAAAAATAAGTGGTGTCTACAAAATTATTTTTGATGGACAAAGTATTAGGAGAGTTTAAGTGTCTACTAAGTCTACTTTTACTTTTTGTTTGATTTCTTAAATTTCCTTAACTTTTTTCTTTGAGTTTTTAAATTTGCCCAATTGTCTAAATTCTATGCAAAATACTTATCAATCAATTGGCTGATTAATTTGGTAAATTTCTTATCTAGAAGAAACCATACTTATTATACCATAAAATCAACATTTATTTATTATTGTGAGTGCAGGCAAATCTTGCATGGTGGGAGCCTCCTCACGGTAATTTCAAATTCAATCATCCATGGAAACAATACCTCAAAATAGGAAGGCTGAGTAGGGAATGTGCGAGCCTCGTCGACTCATTAAACACACACACAATCTCAAAATCTCTCACAACAACAACGTCGTCGGAATTCCAAACGATAATCCGACAACCGTGCATCGAAATAAGCACGGAATCCGCCAAGGCCCTTATCGAAATCGCCTCAGCAATCAAGCAAATGAGGCCGCCGGAATCTGCCGAAACACACGTGCAAAAGGCCAAATCGGCCGCCGGTCAACTGAAAACGACGCTCCAAAGCTACTCGATGCCGCCGAAGCCGGATTTGCAGGAGATGGTGCCGCTACTCGTCACCGCGTCCGTGCTCATCGATATCATTAGCAGCGTCGACAAAATCGTGCTCTCGGTTTGTGAACTTTCGAGAAAAGCGGGTTTCAAGAATCCGAAGTCGGCCGGCGAACAGACGCCGGCGCCGGCGCAGATTTTTCACCGTGGAATCGTTAGCCCCGTCGAAGATGACGGTGATCATGTGGGGGTTGACATTCAGGCGGACTCCTCCACCGACTCGGCGGAGAAGAAGAGTGCTACTGAATTATCAGGCCTCACGGTGGTGATCTGTATATAATAAGTGCGCTAATTAATGTAAATTTTTTTAACATAATGCGAAATTATGTACCATAGAGAGATCATTATGAGTATATATTTGGGCTTTGGGTTGGTTTCTTCTTTTCCTAATTTTTAAATATTTCATCAGGTCATATTGTTATATAGTAGTAGTAGTATCTTTCACAATAAAGAGCTTGAATTCGATTATCCTCGTGATGGCGTATAATATTTTCTTTTCCAACATCTAAGTATACTCCCATCGTCCGCGAATAAGAGTCTCATTTTTCCATTTTAGTCAGTCCACGAATAGGACTTTGTAGTCCCGGTTCACTTCTACCATAAATGGTAATAGGATCCCACATTCTACTCACATTTCATTTAAAACTAATATTCTCTACGTCTGTCACATTTCTTGTCACATTTCTTGGCGGGATGAGTTTTAAGAAATGTTAAAAAAAATGAGTAAAAAAAAGTTAATAGAATATGAATCACATTTGTATATATATATATATTAGTTTTAAATGAAATGTGAGTGGAATGAGTTAGTGGAATGTGGGGTCCTATTATCATTTATGATAAAAGTGAATCGTGACTCTTATTCGCAGACGGAGGGAGTATATACAAATGGAACTTATATTCCATTAACTTTTTTTCATCTATTTTTCTTAATATTCTTTTAAAATCCGTGCCACCAAGAAATAAGACTTATAATAGTGGATGAAGGAAATAATATTGAAATTGTAGTGTGTACAAGGGAGGTATTTGTTTGAGTGATGGATAGATTGACCAAAGAAGTACACATTAATTAACTAATTTATAAAAGTGAACAGTGGATTAGTTTGAATTATTTTTTATTATTCATCTGACATCTCATTCAAAGCAAACGGTACCAAACACAGTACAATTAAGCATGTAATATTAAACAAGAACTCCCTCCATCCCACCATAAGAGTTATTTTCCATTTTAGAAAGTTTATTTATAGTTAGATTGTGTCACTATATGGTAGTAATAATTAACTTATTTTTCTTTTTCTACCTCATTTTCTTTACTTTATTCACTTTTCTATTTTATTATTTTTATTTTTCCCTTTATCTTACTTTACTTTCCCTACATTTAACACAATAAATATTTTTTTCTTAAATTTCATGGCGAAAAGAAACGACTCAACTATTTCAGAACGGAGAGATTATATCAACTAGAAGAAATGAATAAAGCCCAAAAACACCTCACTCTCAAGAGTTAAGACTCAATCAACGCCAAAAATATTAATCTAAATGAGTATCTTGATATGTCTAACAAATAAAGATGTAAATACTGCGACGTAATCAAGTCCCGTTGTCGAAATTTCATCATAAATGGAACAATAATTGCACTATACCAATCTTTGTTGAAAGCTGTTTTAGTATATTACTTTTAACTTTTGCATTTCGTAATATAAACATGTTTATAATAGGAACATGAAATTTTACACTACATAGTGGTCTTCATAATATATGTATGACTATATTACTCTGAAGTGTGGGGGAAGAGGCGAACAGGGAGGCCCTTGGTAGGAACAGGCATGGGGTCCATCACAATCTTCTCATCAGGAAAGACCATCTCCAGTTTAAACCTGGTGACCAGATGGTGCATGAACACCAGTATCTCCAGCCTCGCGTACTCCTTCCCGGGGCACATCCTAGGCCCCCCACCGAACGGCACGTACATGTACGGAGCCGGCCCCGACCCCTCGAACCGCGACGTGTCGAATCTCGCCGGCTCTGCAAAGAACTTCCTCTCGTAATAGGGAAAGGTCCTCTCAATGCTCTAACGCCCCCACCGGATATGGACCGAACTGTCTCGATGTGAGACTCATTCTTCACTAACCCTTTAAAACTTTTACTTTCTATTTCACTCTTACTTTATCTATTATACATTAAAACTCGTGGCAAACTAAATATTCATTACTCCACTTTTTAGGGACGGAGGGAGTAAGATTTTGTTTACCATTGTAGACACGATCGTAGATGTGGGGGAGCTCGGCGAGGTATTTGACGATGGAGGTGCAGACGGAGCTAGAGGTGTCGTGGCTCCCAATCAGCAGCGCTAGGATACTGTTGGCTATGTCTAGCTCCTGCGTGTCGTCGCTGGTGAGCAGCATGTGCGAGAGGATGTCCTGCGACGGCGACGCCTTGCCATCAGCGAGGTCTAGCTTCCGCTGCTTGATGATGGCGACGAGCTCCTTCCTGACGAAGTTGGAGGCCTTGATCCCCTTGTTGAAGGGAGTTCCGGGAAGATCAATGGGGATGGACATCACACCAGCGGCTAGTAGACTGAACGGCTTAGCAAATTTGTCGAGTTGATTTGGATCCTCAATGCTGACCAAGAGGCGGAATGCCACCCTGAATGTGTAGTTCTTGGCAAGAGGGAAGACGACGACCTCCTTCTTGTTATCCCAGCCCTCGGCAAAGTGGTGGCGGGCGGTGTGGTCCATGATCCCGATGTAGCGGTGGAGGGCTTCGGCTTTGAGGAAGTTGGGGAGCATTTTCCTCATCTTGATGGACTCTTCCTTGTAGGAAATTCGGATGGAGGAGGGGAAGATCTTTTCGACGGAGGATGGCCACCATGACTGCACGAGCTTGTTCTCGTTGGAGAAGAGGAACTTGTTGCCCGCGGCGCCACAGAAGACGGCCACACGCTCGCCAAGGAGGTGGGTGCGGAAGACGATGGGGGAGTACTTTGCCATCCGGTCGAAGATGAACTTCTCCGCGTGACCCTTCCGGCCAGTGGAGAAGAACTCGAGGCTCTCACCAATCACTGGCCACCCTGTCCTGCCCGGGGGCAGCCCTGCCCCCGGTTTGGACTTGTGGAAGAGGAAATTGAGGGACGAGAGCACAAAGGTTACCAAGAGGCAGAATAGAGACATGTATAAGACGTCCATGCGGATTATTTTGAGAGTTTAGTTTAAGTTGTTTGTGTAGTTTGATGGTTGATGCATGTTGGAATTATTTTGGGTTGTGTATATATACATATTATTTTCCATTTGTTGCGTTTCATATTGCTATACAGTAGAAGATACCACTCCGTAATTGTAACCTTATTTTTTGGGTTGAAAAATTATCTTAATTTGCGATTTGTTTGTTATTTTAGGAAAATGTTGCCCGTTATTGTTAAAGCTTCAAAAAGATCAATTTCTTTCTGTAACATTTATTTCCCATGATAGATACGCATCATACGTATTGTGTGATTATGGAATGCACAAAGCATATATTATGAAATAAAATACGAAAATAGTATATACAATATTGAGTTGGGCACGATTTCTTTGATGTTACCTGCTGTCTGTTAGTGTAAAATATTTGCGGGAATGAATTAGTGAGTGATAAATAAACGAAACTAGCTATAATTCAAATTTGTTACTAGTATGCACCAGAATAGTTCCAACAGCCCTTATATGTCCATTTTTCATGGACACACTAGCTCTGGCTCATTTATGGAGTAAAATTTAAAGGGAATTTCAAACTCCCACAACTTACAAAATTATTGAGAAACATAAATGTCTTGTTATTTTCTTAGATTTTATTCGTCATTAATTTACAAGAAGGTTCGAGGAGATCTCAGGTTCGACTCATAATTAACTTGCATTAAAGCACTAATAAATTTATGAGAATATAATTTTGACACTGGATAGTTATTTATTAGATGTGGATATTAACAAATTTAAACGTCCTATATAAATATATGCAAGAAAGCCAAAGCATGCATAGGAAATACTCTATCTGTCCCAGTAAATTTGTCACTTATTTTTTCATTTTTGTATGTTCTTAAAATTTGTCATCTTTCTTTTTTACTATATTTGATAATGGACCTCAAATTCCATTAATTCATTTTCACTCATATTTTATTATAAAACTAATATTATATAAAAGTAAGACTCACATGCCACTAACTTTTTCAACTCACTTTCTATAACATATCTTAAAATTCGTGTCATTTTAAATGGTGATACATTATAAGGGACGGAGGGAGTATATAAATAATTGAGCTGAGCACATATGATAAAATACTACTCCCTCCGTTTCGCCATAGTTGAGGCGAAATTTTTCGGCACAGAGGTTTAGAAAGGAATATTTGGTATGTTAAATAAATAGATAAAAAAGTAAGTGATAGGAAAAAGTAGATAGAATAAAGTATAAAGTGAAAAAAGTAGAGAGAATAAAGTAAGAGAGAGTAAAGTAAGAAAGAGAAAAATAATACCATACATAGAAATGACTCAACTATGAAAAAACATAGAGTACTATCAAAGGGATCGATATGCCCCTCAGTTTAGCATATCATTAACAGTTCGTTCACGTCAAAAATATTAGTAGTAACTATAGTGTTTTTTTTTCCCATAACGTATGTCCTATAAATCATTTTGAGGTTATTAAATTTACAATTCTACAATAAAAAAATTAAAGTCCAACCATTTCGTTTGTCCATCTTGTTAAAGTACAAGGGAAAGAAACAACTCAAAATTTGATTTGTAATTTATAAAATTGACAAACAATAATATGCTTCCCCTTCTCTTCGTTACGTGTTCACGTTTTCTATTTTGAAATATTCTTTATTAATTGTCTCATTTAACTTTTATTATTTTGATAATAAACTCATATTTCGCTAACTCACTTAACTCAATTTTTATTAGTACTATATTCAAATTTATCTAATACACATAAAGATAAGACTTACATTTTGTTAACCTTTTCCACTCACTTTCCTCTCTATTTTCTAAATTTCGTGTCAGGTCAAAGTGAAATACTAAATAATAGGGAGTGGAGGGAGTATTTTTTAAATATTATACTAGAAAACAAAAATAATTTTGAAATAAAGGATATACACGGGGCAAGAGTAGGGTGTTGCTGTAGAAGCATGAACAATATCATGAACGGTTCCAAGTTCCTACATCTAAAGCAGTAGGAGACATGAATGAGCAAGGATACACCCAAAAAAGATAGATTCTAATGATATGTGATTGCAAATAGAGTTTAACATATTTGATAGTCGATGGATGCTACATATACTATCTGATGCATCTTTCGGCGTTTATCTAATACGATCCAGTTCCGAAGTTAAACGTGCTTCCGTCATATTGGGAGACGGGTTCCGTTATAATTTTGTGAACATGAATCATAATAAAATAGACCTATATTATATGAAGTTGGTTAAAGTGAAACGAATGTTTTAATTATATAATACTCCCTCCGTTCCCGATTAATTGTCATTCTTTTTCATTTTAATCTGTCCTTCAATAATTATCACACCTTACCTTTACAATAAATAATATACCACATTCCATTAATTCAGCTCGCATTTTATTACAAAATTGACATGACACATTAATATCAATATTTAATCTGATGTTGCTATTTGTCTATCTGCATTGGATTGGCGGGGTCCAATTCCCAATAAAATCGAACAAATAGAACAGGGAAAACTATAAAAAGCTTGCACTACCAAATCTCCAATTTCATTTCATTTAATTTGGCAGTGAAGAAGAAAACCCTAACGCATGATCGACAATTACAGTCTGTGAGAATCGGAGGAACCACCAAAATGGGGGCGTACGCCGTCGCGATGGATACCCTAACGGAGCGCGCCGCGCTGATGCGTGAATCGATGAAGAAAACCCAGGCGATCACGGACAACGTCGTCACCATTCTAGGCTCCTTCGACCACCGCCTCTCCGCCCTCGAGACCGCCATGCGCCCCACGCAGGTCCTTCTCCCTAACAAACTTAAGTAATTATTTGTATTAGGAGTGAAATGCATGGACAAATGATACCACTCCTAATTTCCTAATCAAATTATTGGGTTTTAGCTGAAAACGCATTCCATAAGGAGGGCGCACGAGAACATCGACAAGACGCTCAAGACTGCCGAGTCTGTTCTCGATCAATTCGATCGCTCACGCGAGGTCTTCTCCTCTCACTCTATGCGTGTGTTTCCATTTTTATTTTTCAGAAAAGAAAATCGCCAGTTTGCCTCTTTGCTCGGATATCTTCTTTTCTTCTTTATTATACATTTTATCTTTTCATTTAGTGTTTACCTCATTTATTTCATGACTTGGAATCTTCTTAAGATACGATCATAAATACTTAGCATTCTGGTGTTAACTCCTCTAAATTAATGATATGAAAGTTCTAGGAAATCTTCTAAAGCTGTGTTTAATTGCATTTAGTATCACAAGTGAATTGCATAAATACTAGTTCGAGATGTTGCCTAAAATAGAAACCCCCCCAATTTCGATTTTCCGGCATAAAACAAGTGAATCAAGGAAAACAAAATTCAAGGGACTTATTGTCAGACCCCTTGATTACAGTAATAAGATACTACTCCCCATAGTTATCGAACCAAAGATGAATTTTACTGAATTTTTGTAATCCAATGTAATTTTATGTTTAGAACTTGGCATACTTTTATGGATTTAAATCATCGTCAACCAAGATTGGTATGCAATCAAAATGATAAGATGCAGATGAAGTATCTAAACATAATGTGTAACTGCTTCTGAATATTGTTTAAGCATTAACTAACCAAGGTGCATTCGACACTTTACTTGGAAGGTTTTAGATGTAAAAGGGTTTCTTTTTCTTATTTAAGATTTTAAACTAGTTGAAACTCATTAAGATGTTACAGATTTTAAATTGAGCTAGATTGCTTTTTTTTATAGAGCTCAAGTTTGATATAGAATCCATGGCTTGAGCTCGAAGACAGACAGTCCATGTGTAATTTATAGTAACACACATACAATGAATATACTGTCCGTTACAATGTTCAGTCATTTAAAGGTGAACAAAGGAAGGATCCTCGATATACTTTTCTTAACATATCAGAAAGTTCACAGGTCGTAATGAATCTTCTTTGCATTGTTAGTAGATTGAGCTCACTTCTATCACATTGAAAAATTAACTTTCAGGCAGAAGCTAAAATATTAAGGGGCCCTCATGAAGATTTAGAAAGCTACCTTCAAGCAGTGGAACAACTAAGGGGTGTCATTCAGTTTTTTACTGGAAACAAAAACTTTAAGAGTGGTATTGGGATTGTCAGTCAAGCCAACAACTTACTTGGAAAAGCAATCCTTAAACTAGAGGAAGAATTTCGACAGCTTCTCAGCTTGTACAGGTTCACTCATCCACAACAATCATATTGTTGCTATCTTGGTTATTCGTTTCTTTCAGAGTCGTGTTTAGCTCATATATAAGTTTGTTTGTGCATCATCATTTTATCCATGCATCTGCTACTTTTCTTTTCCCCCAATGATTGTTCGATGAAATTGTTTTATATACTCAAGATATGATCTTTGGGTACTATCAATAAACTCACCTTCAGGTGAAGTTGTTATTTACCTCGATCTTGAAAGAACTTCTGAGGCACTGTCACAATTTTCTTCTATGCTAGTATATTGATTGACTAATTGGTGTTCAAATGAAATGTATTCTGGTTACTGATCACATTAAGGTAACTATTGATCAAAATCACCTTATATCATCAATTGGAGCTTATCCTCTCTTTTTTTATAGGGTAAAGATCTTCGCTTGTGCAAAGGATGCTCCCTTACATGCTCAAATTTTTGTGTGAAGTTACACATTTCTTTTTTATTTTTGATTTTATACTTTTATACTATTATCTTTATCCTGTTTACTAGGAGATATTTTCTACCAGGCTATAGTTTATATCCAAGCTAACCTGTTATTAAGTTGATGGTGAAATATACCCTTTGATTCAGCCTTATTATGCTTTGTACAGAACCACCCCTTGCACTTGCACCATGCAAAAGCTGTAAATGCAACATTCATTTCACTTATATAGAAGATAGCTGTTCCTTGGCTAGTGACTAATGAATATACTTTTCTTCTTCCTATTTACATAACCAAAGACTGTGTGATTTTTTTTATATATGAGGAAATATCAAGTTTTGTTCACGTCTTTGTTTAACACCATAGGAATGCTAGAGTTATATCCAACTTCGTCTTTTAACGGATATGGATGCTTCCTGAATTTAATTTCTCATCAGATGCAAATTCTATGGAAAAGCTAGTTTCTAGAATTCCATCTCCTTGACATAGCTTTATCATGTTAAAAAAAACTTAAGATAATAGTCAGGCATTCTAACTTGACTCTAGCTTATCAGGTTAAAAAATATTAAGATAACAGACAGGCTTTATAACAGTTTAGTTTGATTTTGTCCTACATGTGAGCCTCAACTATTGACAACATCCTGACCAAATTATACTCAATTTGTGTTTTATTGACTAGGAAATCATCAAATTTATGTCTTTCTAAAAAATTTCAATTTCTTATCTCATTGAAGTTAAAGAAAATATTAGTATTATTTGTTTTAAGAGGTCGTGTCCCTTATTGAGATTTGTTTACTGTGATTGTCTAAGTTGTATGATGGTAGGAAAATAAAGACTTGTTGATAAACTGCTTATATATCTTTCTAATTTCAGCAAACCTATCGAACCTGATGTTCTCTTTGACTGCCTGCCAAATTCTATGAGGCCATCATCAGGATCACCTCGTGAAGGTGAACCGGCTGGAAAGAAACCATCAGACCACCATAACAAAAGTTCAGCAGAGACAGTGGTCTATCAACTTCCAACCCTAGTTCCTCCTAGAATCATGCCTTTGCTCCAGGAGATTTCAAAGCAAATGGTTCAAGCCGGTCACCAACAGCAGGTTGCCATTTTATACAGGTAATATTGTATATGCATGATTTTATTTTTGATTTTGATGTTGGCATGTCAGTTATTAGTGTTTTTAAGTCTTACCTAAGGTGAGAACTGAGAAAGGCATTGTTTGAATTCCTCGCAGTGAGGTAACATTTTATTTCCACTTTTCTGGGAATTGGATTTTGAGCTAATTCTGTTCGCTAGGTCTGATCCAATTATATCATACTGATCACATAAGATGGAAACATGTTAATACCTTACTACCCTATTGATTAACAAGTGAACAGAGGAACATGGTAACCTTCTGTTTTACTCTAGTCGCCTCTTCCAAATGAGATAAGTACTACTCCAGTATTTTAAAATTATATGGTATGCTACCTTCCATGACGTCATTTTGCATTGACTACATTATCATTTTTCACACTTCCGATGCAATTTTTGCTTTCGTCACTAATTTGATGTAGAGAAGCTAGATCCACAATAATAGAGCAAACTCTGAAGAAACTAGGCGTTGAGAAACTTGGTAAAGATGAGGTACAGAAGATGCAGTGGGAAGTTTTAGAGGCAAATATAGGAAACTGGATTCATTTTATGAGAATTGCTGTAAGAAGCTACCAAGAATTAATAACTGTATTCTTTTTTCCCGCCTTTTTCCCCTTCTATTTTCATCTCTCACTACACCTAATTGTATCATGCATGGAACAGGTCAAGCTTTTGTTTACTGCTGAAAAGAAAGTATGTGATGATATTTTTCTGACCTATGATAGTCTCAAAGATCAGTGTTTTGCTGAAGTAACTGGGACCAGCGTGATAACGCTTCTCAGTTTTGGAGATGCTATCGCTAGGAGTAAGAAATCGCCGGAAAAGCTATTTGTCCTGCTGGACATGTATGAGATCATGCGAGAACTTCAGCCCGAGGTATGATAAAATTAACTCTATGTCCATTGATTGGACGTTGGGTATATAACTGTGACTTTAACATTTCAAACTGAAGTAGGGATATTACAACTTCGCTATTTGAAATTTATGAAAATCTAATATGTGGACTGTAATTATAAACTTTGAGATGGAGAAAAAAGGGAATAGTGGACTGTTATTATGTAACGGATGGAGTATACGTTTTTGTGAATGGTCTTCTCAAAGATATTAATGTACAGAACCTGTTGACGATATTTGCTCATTTTCCGGATCCATATGATCCTTGTTTTTGTCTTATCTATATAACTGATGCTATATGCAGAGAAGATGACCTTGAGATATTGGCCAAGTATCACTGTCTTATCATTGTTTTAAATAAAAGTGTTATATCTTAACTGAAATTATGTCTCTCCAGTGCTTTATTATCCTTTCTAGCCATCTTTGCATCTAGCTTAATAATGCTGTTGACAGATGGAGGTCATATTTGGGAGTAAATACAGTACTGAAATGAGGGAAGCATTCACAGCCCTCACAAAAAAACTCGCAAAGACTGCTAAGAAGACGTTTGCTGAATTCGAGGAAGCCGTTGAAAAAGATTGCACAAAAACTGCTGTTCTTGATGGAACAGTCCATCCTTTAACCAGCTACGTGATCAACTATGTGAAGTTTCTATTCGAGTAAGTAAAAACTTGTGCACTCATGTTTTCGCTCACATTTTAATAAGGAAATCAATTTTGGATTACAGAAATTCCTAAATATTATCTTTATTCATGCCTTACTTCATTCCACTTGAGTATTAATAGTTTTAAGGTATTTTTGTTTTGGCTGATTTGAGCTTTTATTCCCGTTAAAGTATGTCAGTTTGCTGCGTGAAGCTTTTGATGACAACAAGTTACACAGTAGTACATTCTTATTTCATGTTTCTACTTTCAGCTATCATGCAACTCTACAGCAACTCTTCAAAGAGTTTGGCGAAAGCGATTCAGAACAACAGTTGGCATTTATAACGACCAAGATTATGCAGGCACTTCAGACTAATCTCGAAGTAAAATCAAAGCAATACAAAGATGCTGCTTTAACTCAACTATTTCTGATGAACAACATACATTATATTGTAAGATCTGTACGCAGGTGCGCGATGCTTATAACAACGAGTATATCATTAATTGGCTTTAGATTAGTGGAGTAAACACTTCATTCTTGAATCTTGTTTGTTATTTCTAGGTCAGAGGCAAAGGATTTATTAGGCGACGACTGGGTGCAGATACATCGGAGGGTTGTCCAGCAGCATGCTAATCAATACAAGAGAATCGCGTGGTCTAAGGTTCACATATATGGACTAAATAGTTTTGATGAGGGATTGTTATTTTGTTGAGCAATATTTCTGATTGTGAAATATGGCAGATTCTGCAAACCTTGACGATCCAGGGGGCGCATTCGGCAGTGGATAGCAACAGCACAGCTGGTGTTTCGAGGGTGACGGTGAAAGATAGGTTCAAGTCATTCAACACCGCATTTGAAGAGATCCATCAGCGGCAATCTCAATGGACAGTTCCTGATAGCGAGCTGCGGGAGTCATTGAGGCTTGCCGTTGCTGAGGTCCTTCTGCCTGCCTACAGATCTTTCATCCGACGTTTTGGGTACGTAGAAACCTCTTCTGCGCTTCACTGCAACTTGTGATCCAAATCTATATGTAATTCTTATATGTTGCTTAGGCCTATGATTGAGAGTGGAAAAAATCCAACCAAGTACATCAGATATACACCTGAAGATTTAGAGAGAATGCTGGCTGAGTTCTTCGAAGGAAAGACGTGGAACGAACCCAAGCGATAGATAGCTAGATAGATAGAGATACATCATATTAGGCTGCAAATTCCACTTGTAATTTTTTTGTAAAGTTTATTATTGCTTCTTTTATTCTGTAGAAATGATATTAATCTCCTTATAATGTTTATGCTTGTTCCTAAATAAATTGGTGGTATTTAATTAATCTCCTTATAACGTTTATGTTTGTTCCTAAATAAATTGGTACTAGTATTCAATTATGCGACAAGAGGATAAAAATGAAGTACATTATTGAAATCCTAAAAACTCCCCACGTAGTTTATTAAGCAATGCACTCTCTCCGTTTCTTATTAATAGAACAAATGTGAGGACAAGTCTTAATATAATGGATCAACAATGGTTTTTCACGAGAAACGTCTTATCAAATGAGTTGCAATACTAGTGTGTTTCAATAAACTATATTTTCCTTAGAAGAAGAAATAGCTAAAATCAAGTTATCCAATAGAAGGAATATAAATTTAAAAAGAAATTAAAAAATAGGAAAAGAAAAGGCGCGGCATGATTCAAAAAATGGGTAGCTGAAAACAGCGGCTTCTCTCCCCTTTCCCCGAATTCCAGCCAACTCGGGCGACGTCAGCTATGGAAGCGCGAGTCGACTCAGACGCCCAAATTCTGAAATACGACAAAAATGAGAAACCCCTTCTCCGCCTTGTCGCCGAAGCTCTCCTCCTTTTCTACACGTGTTATCCCTCTCCTCTCTTTATAACGCCTCCGCACACCACCGCCAACCCTCACTCACGCAAACCCTCAATTCCCCAATGGCTTCTCCTCCCGCCGCCGCGGCGCCTTTCCAGCCAGTCTACCTCCACCAGCTCTACCGCGATCCCGCCCCCGAGCCCCTCCCCTTGGTCCGCCGCGAGATGCTCTTCTTCTGCCGCACCTTGAAGTGGTGCGTCCTCGGCTTCATCTTCCTCGCCAGCTTCCTCGTGCTGATGTGGATAATTTTCCACCCTACCTTCCCGCTCCTCAACGTCTCCTCCGCCTCCATGTCCCCCGTCGCCTTCAACGCCTCCGCCGCCTCCGCCGACTGCAACATCACCTTTATCCTCACCAATCCCAACCACCACCTCACAGCGTCATACGACCAAATGGAAATCTCCCTGCTCTACGCATCGCAGCAGGTTCCCCTCTCGATTTTCCACCAGCCGCCAATCGTGCAGCCCAAGCGCGGCCAGACGACTTTGCAGGCTAATCTCAGCTTCTCCGGCGTAGATCTCGGTGGTGGCATGGTCAACTTGATGAAGCAGGACGTTGATCGCGGGAGCTTGGGGCTTACGGTTAAGATTTTCTCAGTGATTAAATTTAGGAATGGGAAATGGAAGACCAAGTCTCGTTACATGAGGGCTTACTGTCCTGGTGTGAGTTTCGGCTTTGTTTCGAGTAACAAGTCTGGCATCTTCTTGAATCCATATCAGGAATGCCAGGTTTATCTTTACTCCAAGTGAAATTGATGTATGTTTGTAAGATGCATCTATAGAGTAAGCAGTAGATCGATGCAAACGACCTAAATTAACCATTATTATTACCTGTCGCATTGGCATTTATTTGATCCATGTATACTTCAATATATGATGCTTCTACAGTTCAATAAATTCTTTTTACTTGGGATCATTCGACCTGTTGTAGCGATTGCGATAGATCTTTGTTTTCATTTCTAAATGCGATAAACGATAGCTTTTGGCTGAAGATGTTATGTTACATGAGATAGAATCCCTTATAATCGAGTGTTGCTTGTTTTGTATCATGAAGTGTTTGGTTTCTATATCTTGCCTGGCTCTTTGTAGTCTATATTTCAGCTTCTATCATTTGCTTTACGTATTATCCTTTATTTTACTCGTTCTTCAATATATATGTCAACTCTCACTCCTTATGATGAATATATATATGAACTTCGAATTTTCTTCATTGTGATGAATACATGAATCATATGAGTATGATATTTCCAATTATGAAATCTTTCTCATCATCGAATGAACTTATGTGCTTTTTATACTGATGTGCATCATTAAAATTTTCCTGTGCAACAATGTGCAAGGTCCCAACGTGCGGTTCCCTTTTTAGGTCTGCTGTAATGCCCTGATTTTTCTGTTCATAGTTTACTGTTAATCATAGTTAAAATCATTTTTAGTATTTCGTGATTGGAAATTCATTGGAATATTTATGCAAATAACTGTCCTTCCATAACTGGTTACAGATTTTGTTCTTGTTCGGGAGCATGGTAATTACAGAACTTCCTTAAAAAATGCAGAACAATTGGTTATAAAACTGTTTTGGTCTGGCTCTCTGGTATTGAAGCTTTTCCTTGACACCTAAAATCGCTTATCTGAAGATCTTGTCGCCTCTTGAGAAGTGGCTTAACCCTTGGACAGCATCGGTGTCATTGAATTAATTGACCTTTGTCGCGACGTTACTAACTTACTTTACATCAAGCTCCATATTTTTTGGTTTCACATAAATTGAAACACGTGTTGCTATCTAATCAATTCTAGGTTTACGTCAAGTCTAGCGATAAAATGTAATATGTAATAGGTTGTGTTATCATCATTTTATCATACAGATATGTTCCAGGAGTTCCACTGTAAAAAAATTAACACATCACTGCCTTCATGGACAGAAAAAAATTCCTTCATGTTTTTTCAGGTTGATTTAAATTTCTAATTAGCTTTTATAGAGTCTATCAAGGGAAATTGTAGAATAAAAAACTTATTATTTTTCATAATTTTTTTTTCCCTGAAACCTGTAGATTGATAGTAGGTTGGTTATTTGCAAAGATAAAAACTCATGGCTTGCCACATCCCACCATATTATCTGTTAATGCAGCATAGTCTTTTTTGTGAGTCTATTTGTCAATGAAGCATGTGGGCTTTTACTCACATGATAGTCCAATATATTTACAATACAAAACTTATATGTTAATATATTGTTCCTTCAACTGAATCAGAGCAAAAGTTCAGATTTGATTACATGATCTCTTTCATTATCTGTGAGCATTGTTTGGAAATAACTTAAGTTTTTTGTTGTAAAAAAAAAAAAAAGAACGAGATTCTCAACGTTTACTATTGTTTGCATGAAAATGTTTATCCTCCAAACGTACATTGTAATCTTGGTTATATAAGTGCTGTCAATTCATGATTCTATTCTTCTTCAGTAGTAATCAAATGCAGGCACATCTTCTTCTGGTGACAAGTCGTTGAAAGGGGTATGATCATGAAACATCTTGGTTTGTACTTCAAACAAGAGAAATATTATACTCCTATCTTATTCCTCAAAATCTAGCATGGAGTTTCCATCACTACATGGTAATAAGCTTCACAATCAGGTGCGTGTCACTCTCTTTATCAGTTTATATGATCCTTTTCTTGTCTCCGTGTGTGTGTGTGTGTGTGTGTGTGTTGAGGTTACATGATGATAACTGCACCAAATTTGATTTTAGAAACTATAATTTTCCAGTTGTGATGATGAAAGCTTTTAAGGTATATATTTGTTGCCTTCTTCATCTTTTCTAGCTTTTTGCTTCATATTCAATTTGTTTCTTGAACTTAGATTCAGTTTCTTTACCAGATGGGTGCATGATTCACTTGATAAGATTCATGGTTGTCATGGTTGTTTTACTTGCTCAGCATACATCATAACACTACTTATTGATATCTGTAGGTTTATGGAATTATATGTGTTTGCTCACAGCAGTATGCACTTGGCAATTTTTGTTATTTATCAACAAACATGGATGTTGAAGATTGAAATCAATGTCCTTAAAAAGCCAAAAAAGTAAAGGAAAAAAAAAATCAAAGCAAGGATTGTGTGTTAATAGAGTGATTGAGTGCTGGTTATTATATCAGTTCAAAATTTGAGTGACATATATTTTTTAACTCGTAGATAATGAGCTCAAATTTAATTGTCCATGCTGTATTCTTGCCTGTTGCCAATATAATCTTTGCCTTCTTGGTCTTCTTTGAAGGCTGTTTGTGAATGAATCAATTACAATTATCAGTTGGTGAGCGGAGTTAGAGCCTGCATTTTTAAATACAAATGGAGAGTTCCAAAAAAACCTTGAGTGATCCTATGCCCTTCTCAAATATTATGTGCCCTTTCTCAAATATTATGTGTTTGTTTTAGTTTCAAGAAGTTTTGTTGATGCACACTTTAATGTTCTAATTCAGATAACTGACTCCTAGTTATTGACTGAAAATTTCGGTTGATGGAAGGCTGAACAGTTGCAAAATTTCCAGCGTCGTATTTTTATACTATGGTGAGGAAGGAGGACAATTTCCAGTTTCTCAATTTTGTGAAAGCCCTTCAATTCTCTCAAGCCCTTTGATTTTACGGTGGTATTGCTTCATAACTTGATTTCTCTTGTTTATGATCTCATTTGTTACGACATGATAACTGTACTGCTTATTGTATTATTTCAGGTGCGGAAAATGTTAGTATGTTTCCTATTATAGCTTCGCGAAAGAGGTAAACCATGGTCTGTGTATGCCATCCATGTAGCTGAGTTATCCATCGTGCTGTTTACTGAGTTTCTTGTGCACCTCTAAAATGACTGGGATTTGCACAAGTTTTATCTAAAATGTTGGGCTATGTTGTGTTTAGACTCGTTGGATTGCTTCTGCATGGCCAATTGAAAGAAGCAGAGGTTGATAGATTGAGAGTGAAGATCCTATTTGAGGAATGTTGTTGTGGAATGATCTTCATCATCTCATTATGCTGTTGGTTGAAACCAACAGATTTTGTTGGAGCTTTACTGAGCCAAAGATGATTGATTAATAGGCTTATTTCTTGAATGGTATATGCATCTAACACATTAGCACTCTATATTTTTGATTGATTGTTTATGTATCAAAATCTTACCTCCTTTCTTTTCCTTTTTAATTGACTCATATTCCAAGTTCAAGAGAAGCTAATTGCACATTTAAACAATATAAGGGGTACACATGTTACATAATCAATGTGACAATTAAGTTTAATAGTATATGTTTATCTATCCTAACAAATTAAATTTTGTGTTCTCTTTATTATGAAGATTATATATAATTCAAGGTCCAGGTGGGATTCCTGGCTAATAATTTGTAAAGATAGGTCCCTCTTTTGTAATTTTGTTGTGTGTATATTTCCTCTCATTAATGTTTTTCTTTCTGTTATTCTGTTTGGAATTTTGCAAGACTTTCCGCAAAATTTTATCTCAATACATGCTTTATTCCTTTCCACTTTTTTATATCTCCTTCCTTTCGAATATCAATTGGTAATAACCCCTCATAATTCCTGGGTTTGATAATGGAGTTCCAAGAAATAAAATTTCAAAATTTTATCTAGAATAATTCAAGAATTTTGCTCAAGTAGAAAGACTCAATTCAAAATAAATTATCCATAGTTGTACAAGATGCATAGATTTTATACGAGAACTGTGCATATTTCGATATTGGTTAAAGTTTTCTCAAACTCCAAAGATGATAGAGGATAGGTTAAGGTTTCTCAAACCCCAAAGATGATTTAGTGTAGGGTCTTTCTGCAGGTGAAATCAGATTAAGACAAAGAGAAGATAATAGAATAATAAAGATTTAATTGGAAGTGCAAAAGTCTGGGGTATTTTGGGGATCTGATTCACATCGAAGTCCTGAGTGGGTATCCTTTGTCTGTATTTAATTTTGATGTCCCAAATATGCTTAATCCTCTTCTCTTTTCCGTTTCTTCTTTGTCCTGACTTCATTAGGGGCGTATCCAGGAATTTATTGTAAGAAGGACAAAATTATGCTCCCTCCGTCTCCGATTAAGAGTCACACTTTGACTGGGCACGAGTTTTAAGAAATGTAAAGAAAAATTGATTGAAAAAATTAATGGAATGTGGGACCCATTTTTTTATATTGATTTTATAATAAAATGTGAGTGAATTGAGTTAGTGGAATGTGTGACCTACTTACTATGTATGGTAAAAATAAAGTGTGACTCTTAATTGAGGACGAATTGAAATGGAAAAGTGTGACTCTTAATCAGGGACAGAGGGAGTATATAGAAAATATTTTTATATTTGAGCAGGGGCAATAAGTGCAATTTTGTACATATATTCAAAACTTTATAACAAATTTATAAAGGCGAACAAGAATTGAAGAGGGACATTTGCCCCACCTCCTAATAGGCTAGATTCGCCCATGCCCATGGTATACATGACTGAGTAAGTGAATAGGCGAGTTTATATTAATTTTATACTCCTTTCATCCCACTTTAGGAGTGTCATTCACTTTTCTGCACCTATTTAATAAAAATGATGATAAATAATTAAAGTGGAGAAGTGATAAAGTAAGAGAAAAAATAATATTGAGAAGAGTAATAATTAAAGTGGAGAAGTGATAAAGTAAGAGAAAGAATAATATTGAGGTAGTTTGAATTAATTTCTTTTAGGATTAACTTCATGTCTCTTAATCTTATATTTAATTTTTTTTTGTCGTTCTTCTCTTTATATACAAAATCTATGACATGGAGTTATATTTAGGGATATTGGCATCTAATATCACGAAACTTTTAAAAAGTTGGGTTTTTCCCATGAACTTTAAAATTGGCAAATAATATCACGAACTTTACCTCGGGTTTGTTTTTTCCCACGAATGAAAAAATTCATGTTATTTTAATGGATTGAAGAACAATTTTGGAGGGTGTGCTTCAAGAAAAACTATCTTCAAAGATTGAAAAACTTGAAGCTTTCAAAATTGTTATCGAGAAATTATGAAAAAAAATCCGTATCGTGGGAAAAAATAAACACGGGGTAAAGTTCGTGATATTATTTGCCAAATTTAAAGTTTATGAAAAAAACCAACTTTTTGAAAATTTCATAATATTAGATGCCAATATCACTTATATTTAAAGAAACAATAAATCTATGTGACCAAATTTTGTACAACCAAATTCTAGTTTATTTGGCAAAAAAATAGGTTTATTTATGAATTTAATTAAAATATTAGATACATATATAGTACATGGAAAGTGCATAATATTGTGGTTATATATTTATGATTTTTTATAATTTTTTTATTTTTTTAGAATTATATATGTAACTAGTGCATACTTTAATTCAAATTTTAAAAATAATAGAAAGGAAATTCAAATATAAATATAAAAAATGAGGTTAAAGGCTAATAAGTCTTTTTAACTTATCCACTTACTTTATTTATAATTTTAATATATAATTAATACATCAAATTATTAATATAACTTTATTTTGGTTGTACAAAATTTGATTGTTTATCATTGCTCTTAAAAAAAATGCTATAACAAAATATCGTATCAAGGGATCGGAATGTGTCTATGGAGTATTAATTATTGTATGCACCAGACCCTATACATAGGGTTCACTTTAACTGAGATCTCTTTTATGTCACGAAAGCGAGGTGATCAACCCTTACATGAATAGATCTTTACAAAAAGAGTACTCATAAAGAAGAATATAGTACTCCCTCCGTCCCATTGAAGATGACTCACTTTTTTTTTTGGTTTGTCCCAATCAAGATGACTCATTACTTAAAATGGAAATTCCTTTATCTCTACTTTATTCCCTCTCTCTTACTTTACTCTCTCCACTTAACACACAAAATAAAGTTGCATAAAATCCCGTGCCGCCCAAGGAAGGGGTCATCTTCCTTGGTACGGAGGGAGTACAATTTTTTGTAACACAATTTTATTCAGTATTATAAACGATCTAAAGTACTCCCTCCGTCTGTTATTAGGAGTCTCATTCCTTGGTAACACGGGCTTTAAGAAATATTAAGAAAAATGAGTGGAAAAAAAGTTAGTGGAATATGGGTCTCACTTATATATATAATTTTAAAAGAAATGTGAGTGGAATGAGTTAGGTGGAGGTGGAACTTTATTACTCCTTCCGTCCCGCTTAAGATGACACGTTTTCCTTTTTTAGTTTGTCCCAACTAAGATGCCACATTTCCTTTTTTGGTAACTTTCTCTCTCCAATTAATACACTCAACCACTTTTTCTCACTCCTATTAAAATATCCATCTTTCATCTCTCTACTTTAATACATACACCCATCTTCTCTCTCTCCAATTAAACACTTAAACCAATAACTCCTAAAATCCCGTGCCGGCTAAGCAATGTGTCATCTTAGCCGGGACGGAGGGAGTACCATTTATGGTAAAAGTGAACCGGGACTCCTATTCACGATCGGACAAAAATGGAAAAACGGGACTCCTATTCGCAGACGGAGGAGTAATATAGAAACTTAGATCAGTAAAGACATAAAGATAGATGAAATCAAAGACTCAAATCTAGCATAACCACCAATCTACAAAGATACAAATCTTTCTTTGTCTAAACCCTAATCCTGTCGACAAAACCACCAAAGACACTCAACTCTCCGACTAAACATGACTCAGTAAGAACATCTAAACACAAACCGTAAAGCCCTAGATCTATCTCAGACCATGCAGTTTTTCAAATCTCACAATTCAAGAACAATAGTTCGGGTTCGATGCACATACAACTCAAGGCCTTTATCCAAAGGATATCCCAATGAATAAGACTCAGATAAGTCTCAGAGTTAGAGAGAGAAAGAGACTCCTTGATTTCCACGTAGGTCAAACAAATCGTCACGGGTCTCTAGGTAGCTCAGAGCATGGGTCACTCCGGTTGGGACATCTGAGTTGGGCTCGGAATTTCAATGGGTAATAGATTTGAACCACTTAACTAATTGGGCCTCAATAATTTGATCCCTATTGGGAATTGATCCTCTAATATATAGATGATGACATGTTGTCCTTGTTGTTCAACATAATCGTCGATAAAATAAGTATCAAGAAAAATTCAAGAATTTGCTTAGTAGAGAGCCTTATTTGAAAATAAATAATACTCCTACATAACATTAAGAGATTTTATATGAAAACTATGCATGCATATGCGATAAAGGGTTAAGGTTTCTCAAACTCCAAAGATGATTTAATGTAGGGCCTTTCATCTCTATAGTGGGTATATCCTTTGGCCCCTTTTATTTTGATGTCCCAAATATGCCTTATCCTCCCCTTTTCCCTTTCTTCTTTGTCATGACTCGAATATCCTCCTAACAAAATAAAATATAGAGGATTCAGTATGTAAAATATCTTTGTATAAATCAAAAAAACAAGCAGAAATGCATAGGTACTTGCATGCCTGTATAAAATAAGATAATACTCCTACTTAAAATCCACAACTATTTTAAAATATTTGATTAAAATCCATAGCTATTTTAACATTGAAAGAGCTTAAACTATTCAAAACAGAGGACCTAGTTTTGAAATGTTACGGAAGCAGTGTCAGCATTAATTGCATGGCCTAAACAAATCTTAATAATATCGATTAGCTCAATACATTATACGCCGAGTTAATTACCTCTACTCCATATATTTATATGAAGATAGCTTGCTTTTCTTTTACTGTATATCAGTGACACTTTTTCACATGCTATGTGCCCATCCTAATAATATTCTTGCTCTCACTTGTTTCCCTTTTACTAAATCGGTAGATTTATCTGAATAACCCACTAAACTTATAGAACTAGGATTATAAATTATTAACCTGATAAAAATCCAACTTAATTAATCCGCACTCTCAATTAACTCACAATTCGAATAGGGCAGACTCGATACTCGATGGGTTAGCCTAAGGTTCAACTATTGTATACACCGTGCCTTGTCTGATAACAATCGATTAGGACCAACTCTTAAATTGATTGCGATGTCCCGATTCACATTATTTCGTTTTTAATGGTAGTGCTGACGAAGGAGCCAAGGAGGAGATAGAAACTTTGTACTATATTCCATGCCTTTTTTCCTTTATCCACGAAAATTACATATTTTGGAGTCCTATTGGCCGGTAAAATGCTACTCCTTTATTCTTTCCATTGTACAAAATTCAATATTTTACATGTGCATAACTTATCTACAAAATAAGTATGATTATTGCATATGTCTCGTATTACTTTTTAAGATGCATCATGATATCGTAAAACCGCCGACACCCCACTAACTGCAACCCCACACTTCAAAAATTAGAACCCTATATTACTACTCACCCAATTTCCATTTTTCTCCACCCCCAAATCACCCAAACCTCCCTTCCACCACCACCATGTCGGAGAAAGTATGCGACCACCACGACACCGCCCGGCGCAAGATGGCGCGGCGGTGCGGCGCAGCCCTCCTAACCTTCATCTTCGTGTTCCTCCTCATCGTCCTCCTCGTGTGGGCCATCCTCCAGCCCAAGAAGCCCCGCTTCACCCTCCAAGACGCCACCATCTTCAACCTCAACATCTCCGCCCCCAACGTCATCTCCACCACTGTCCAAGTCACCGTCAACTCCCGTAACCCCAACTCTCGCATCGGCGTCTACTATGACCGCCTCGACGTCTACGCCACCTACCGCAGTCAGCAGATCAGCTACTACACAGTAATTATAGAAATCTATAGAGTTCCATCCTAAAACCAATTAGTATTACGAACAGAATCATTTAACTTATAATTATATATAAAATATTATTATATTCATTTTTCTTTAATAGACTTATAATGATTTCAGTTCTCTTTTCGCTTATTATTATTAATATTTATTTTTCTTTCATTTGCCAACAGGTGATCCCACCCGTCTACCAGGGCCACAAGGACGTGAACGTGTGGTCCCCATTCCTCTACGGAAACAACGTCCCTGTCGCCCCTTACAACGGCATCGCCCTAGCTCAGGATCAGAGCAACGGCGCCATTAACCTCCTCATCAAGATCAACGGCCGCGTCCGCTGGAAGGTCGGATCCTTCATCTCTGGCCGCTACCACCTCCATGTCGCCTGCGCCGCCTATATCCCCATCGGAAATAGTAAGAACACCGGCATCGTCATCGGCAATGCAGTTAAGTATCAGCTTTCACAGAGTTGTACTGTCAATGTTTGATTGATTTTTATTTCCAGCTGCTTCTTTTTTTTGGTTTATATTTGCATCTTAATTAAGAATTGTATATTTGCTGGAAATAAAGTGTGAAGTGAGATGAGGGAGATGATCAAGGAGGTCAATGCGAAATTTGCAATCTTGTATTATCACACTTGATTAATTAATGGCTATGCTGTAGTTTTAAGATATTATACTATGTAATAATTGTTTCTTTTATTGGAAACTTTTTATGAAGCTCAAGTTATTAGTTGAGTTGATTATTTCACACAAACAATATATATACATAACATAAATATAGATTCCCTCCTCCAATTCTTCTTCTTCAAGTGTTTACAATAAATTATGTGTGAAAAACATACACTGATACACATACAACTAATTATATAATTACAAGAAACATTATAGATGAATAGTAAAATGGGAGGATGTCAAACATTACTCTCTAAATTTCGAAATTAGACACTTGTTCGATAACATGAAAAAAAGCTAGGACGGTCATCAACGGATCTAAATTGATAAATTGGGTTAGTTAATCAGTAATCTATAGTATTAGTATGTATGTGTAGTGATTAAGTGTGTATAGTGTAAGTTTGATTGAATTTGTAGTGATCCTATGTATTGATTAATGTGGTGAGCTGTATATAAGACTTTGTGTGTAGACCCAGCACCCATGTGACTGTAGCTGTTCAAGATTGTTCTAGTCTACCAAACTACGCCACCTTTTTTGCATTTTTTGTCTTCTAACCCTATTTTTGGAGTAGTATTTTATTTTTCCTTTATTTGATTTTCAACAAAAATAATGCAGCGGTTTATATAGTAAATAAAATCGATGGTTTATTCTCTATTGAGCCGAAAGAGATTATAGTAATTTCTCAGTTTGGAGAGCCTTTCGTTAACTAGGATTAATTCATGGTGGTTGCTAATGCGATTGTTAAAAATATAATAGTATATATTATATCACTATATTACCATGTACTAGTAATTAATAAGTTATTATATATTTTCATGACAAAATAAACATTATTCACAGTTCCATGGGCCATTTTAAATTCTTTTAGTATATAAATAAGTCTCTAATGATTAAAAAAACACAATAAAGAAAACAAATACTTCAGGTTGAAGTATTTGTTTAAGTGATTAAGAAAACAAATAGAGTATTCCATATATTTCCTCACATTTCTATTATTGGTGATGATTATGTGTGGGTTAAGTGCTGAATTCAGAAATGAAATCTCAAATAGTATACGGCATTACTTAATATTAGTATATTAAAAAAAACGCATAATAATTTATTCATTAAATTCTAACAAATCGTAACTACAATAGAAAAAAGGACTTTGTCATGTACCAATAAGGCCATTCTTCAGACGACTCAATGTCAATGGTATGGTGCGAAAGCATGAGTCGTGCAATTTGCTGCATGATCGATATTATATAATTAATTGATAAAATATCTCATAAAATGCGATCTTTTGGCGTCACGATATAAAGAAAAATCATCAAGCAATATACATATATTCTCTACTTCCTTCAAATGATTCATGGATATTTGTGTAGTTTAATCATTGATTTTTGTTTGAAATCATAAACAGCGCCGTGCAAGCTCGTTGACTCAACAATCAACATAAAAAACAATTCCTTGGAAGACCTCAAATCTATTGTAATGTTTTTTAAAGAAAGTGCTCACCAAAACTATGGACAAAAGTATTGCCAAAAATCTGCTTGCTGATCTAAATTTAGAGTATCAGGAATAAAAAAAAAAATTTAACCCCATAAAATTCCTAACTTAATTAGTATGCATTCAATGCCTCAGCTCATAGGATTTATTCATAATCTGATGAGCGAGAAATTTGATTGTCGCTTGATAAATCACATAATTGATGAAATTATGTCAATACCGAAATCATGATTAATACAAAATCATAACAAATCATTAGTTTAATGCAAAATCAGAACAAATTAATATTTCAATAATTTATATGGTGAAAGTTTTAAATTGGAAAATCAAACTTTTTAAAACCTAAATTTCATTTTTAGATTTCAATTTAAATTTGAAACTAATTCTTCTTTGGAATCAAATCCTTATCACTCTGGAATAAAGAAGAAATAATAATGTAAAAATATTGATCTATTAAATAAGACTATTAATTTATTATTATTATTATTATTATTATTATTATTATTATTATTATTATTATTATTATTATTATTATTATTATTATTATTATTATTATTATTATCATCATCTTCTTAGAAAACTGTACAAAATAATTATTTGATGGCCTTGGCTGCGTAGTTCGATTCAAATAATACGTACATATAATATCCACCGACCCTAAGTTTCCTATCTCAAATTAATAAGTACGAAAGAGAAAACAATTACCAAGGTTGATGCCCCTAATTATGTGCCGTAATTTTTTGTAGCGTGAAATCACATGCTTGAAATTCCACATCACCGACTAGGCGACTATCCTAAACAATAATAAATCTTGAATTTATATGCGTGCATTAGAATAATACTAATAGAGATTAATATTTAAGACCAAAGATTTTGAAATTTGAGTCTATAATTACATAATCTTTAAAAAATTATTTATTAGAGTAGTTTTGTATCCAAGTGAAATGTACATAAATAAATAAATAACTCAGCCGCTTCAGCCATGGGCCTGAGTCGAGCCAAACCTCAAGCTGCACAGCCCGAGACAGGACTGGGCCAGGCTGGGCTACTCTACTAGTGATAATTTGGTTTGGTCGATTAAAGAGGAGTATAGTACTAACAAACTGGCTATTCAGAATAACAAAAACAAAAACAAAAACAAAATTAAAATTGATAGAGGATTTTAATACAGCCAACCAAAAAATAGATTACATGTTGCAAAAATATCAACAGAAACAGAACATTTATACAATATGTGGTTAAAGGCATCCTGTTTATACATCATTTTCAACCGAAGCAAAGACATACATGCACAAAGAAGAGCGGTTCACTCTGTTATGTTAAAACAGAGCTTAGCCTCATCCCAGGGGCCATTTATCTCAAATTTGTACTCTTGAATTCTAATCAGCCAATAGGGGCAGACCAAATTAACAAATACCAATATGCTCAGCAACAATATAAAGAGCAATTGGTGTAAGTGGTAAACAAAAAACAGAGTTACAGCCATCAAACCCAACGAGAAACACAAATGTAATCGGAAAGAGTATTTCTTGATACAATAACTAACAAATGGAGCAAACAAGAAGACTTGCAAGGAGAACAGAACGATAGCAAAAACATGGAGCCTTGAAGGAAGTCGGGAAGCAACCAGAAGTGAAGCAACTATAGAAACATTAAGAGAAATATTGTTCGTGAAGGTAGAAAACTCTAGAGCCCCGGGAGCTTCTGCCGTGGAACTAGAATAGTTATGCAGAAACAAATGGAGTACGACAAGAGAAGCCGTGAGTGCCCAAATGGTATCTGAACTTATGGAGCGTGTCAAAGTGTGATAGATAGGAGATAAAATGTATAGGCCGGTTATGAAAAAAGAGGTTCTGAGAATATAATTGAGCAGTAGCTCATACGATAGCATTTCTGCTGTCAAGAGAACAACTACAAAACCCCACCCAAGAAGAGCAATGTCAAGTAACAAGAGAGACTGTTCGCTAAAGATGGATCTAAGTGTACAAGTCCAGACCAAGACAACAAGAGCAACAACACACAAATATTGTGAGATGGAAACCGCATCAAGAATCACCTTAACCAGATCTCTTTTCACAACATTGGCATTCATAATCATGTCTTCTAGGAAAGACTCATCAGTATGATTGTCATCAAACCCGGGCTGCATCCCGCCATATGCAACTTTCCTCCATTTATGATTTGTTGGAGAATCCATTTAGTTACCACACCAATAGACACCTGAACAAATATTTATTTAAGAGACTGTTAGCAAGCACCAAATGGCTGCAAAAGCCAAAGATACAACAGTACACCAAATATTTCAGCCTTTGTAGTTATTTTGGATCATATCTCACAAAATCCTTTTAATGCAAGAATTCAAATGGTTTACCATTTGTGGATCCAATTATCACATAAACATGAAAAAATATAAATATTAATCATACCAACAATAACATTGCATATTCTCTAACATCAATTGATAAATATTTAAGACTAATAAACACATATCACGTCCGATTGTCTGAGTCTACAACATATACGGCAGCAACACCTGCAACAGTATCCGGGTGAACTAGAAAAGGCGAGTTCAAGGAGTCAAGTCAGATTTAAACATTCTTCTAATTTCTAACCACAAATCATCAATGGTATCTAGAGGCTAAACTACAATTCACTATTAATCATACTTCCCACTTAAATATAACACCAGAAAATTGGCATGCCCATAATCATAATCACATCATTTACTATTTGCTATTTCTCAGCCCATTAATCTTTCGATACATTTGTTTAAAGCCTGGTAAAGCTTGGATATGATTTTCTCCACCCCAGTTCGTACGCTGTGTCTAACTAGGAAATTACCTTTTAATTCACATTCTTAGAGCATCATTATACAAAGAACAAATCATCAATCCCCTGCAACACCTAACTGTTCGGTAAGTATATTTCCTTTTAGAGAAGGTTAAACGTACCCTCATTTCTAATACTTGATCCACTAAACTACAATTCAATCATCAATCATACTTCCCACTTAAACAGATTACCAGCAAATAGGCATGCTCATGATCACAATCGAATCACATCATTTACTCTTTGCTATTTCTCAGCCCATAAATCTTTCGATAAATTGTTTAATGAAAAACAATGGAGCTGGGGCGAGTAGGAGAAGGTAGGTACTCTAATTGTGTGGAGTCGGTGAATGGTGGTGAGATCGAGAATAGGCGTCCAGTGACGGCCGGAAGGGAGGCACTGCTGCTGGAGTCTGGGCGGCTGCTACGGCGTGAGCTCGACGAGGAGCATCTGGGACGAAGAAATGATAACAGTGTGGCGGACGGCGAATTTTCGCGGAAGAGGTACAGGAAGGAGATAGAGAGAATTAGGGATTTGGATTTGAATTAGGGATTTGGATTTGGATTTGATTTTAATTTTGTCAAGGAAGAAAAAGGGAACGGATCCTCTGCCAAACAAACGACGTCGCATTTTTTAACTGCATTTTTTCGATTCAATTTTAATTTCAATTATATGTTTATTTAATACTTGAAGAAATTATAATTTACTTTCAAACTTTGTCACAATGGAAGAAATTGTAATTTATATGTAAATTTTGTCAAAGTCTCGTATTGCAATGTCAAAAAAGTCCATTTTAATTTGTGTCACTATCAATTATAGTATTATACTTATAAATTTATATCTCAAAGTCAATAAAGTGCTTAAACATTACTATGTTAAATATAGAATAACCCTTCATTTATTATTGGAGAAAAGTTTCTAAATTATTGATCATGTAAAGTTTAAGTCTTTTAAAGTGCCTAAACAATTTATGTATTACTTGTAAATAGGAGTATAATAATAATAATAATAATAATAATAATAATAATAATAATAATAATAATAATAATAATAATAATAATAATAATAATAATAATAATAATAAGTAGATGAAAAGTTAAAAGTTATAACCAAAAATAATTTTAATTTCAATTATATTTTTAATTAATAATAAAGGAAATTGTAATTTACTTTTAAACTTTGTCACAATAGAAGAATGTAATTTACGTCAAAGTCTCATATTGCAAATTTGCAATGTAAAAAAAAAGTCTATTTTAATTTGTGTACTATCAGTTACTTATACTTATAATATCTCAAATTCAATAAAGTTTTTAAATATATTTTTAAAATAAGATCTCTCAAAGTTAACAAGTGCTTAAGCAATACTACTATTTTAAAAATAAGATAATCTTTCACTTATTATTAGAGAAAGGTTTTCAAATTTTAGATCATTTAAAGTTTAAGTCTATTAAAGAGCCTAAACAATATATATATTTCTTGTAAATAGGAGTATAATAATAATAATAATAATAATAATAATAATAATAATAATAATAATAATAATAATAATAATAATAATAATAATAATAAAAAGAAAAAAGTAGATAACAAGTTAAAAGTTAAAACCATAAACAATATTAATTTTAATTATATTTTTATTTAATAATAGAAGAAATTGTAATTTACTTTCAAATTTTGTCACAGTAGAAGAAATCGTAATTTACTTCTAAATTTTGCCACAATAGAAGAAATTGTATTTTACTTCCAAATTTTATTAAAGTCTCATAAGACATATTGAAATGTTAAAAAAAGTCAATTTTAATTTGTGTCACTATCAAATATCTCAAAGTCAAGTGTCTAAACATTATTTTAAAAATAAGATCTCTTAAAGTTAATAAAGTGCTTAAAAACTAGTATGTTAAAACTATGGGGTATAAACCAATTCACAGCGGAAGACTTGTACAAAACAAATAAATTAGACGTAGGATCTATTTGACCGATTATGCGATTAATCAATTCAAATGTTAAACAGATAATTGCATGCTAGAACGCAAATAATTCATGCTCAAAAGAAAGTAAATCCTAAAACATGAATTCTACGGTTTAGAGTTACCGATTTGATTCTCCAAAGAATCGTCGATTGCTCGCGCCTTCTCCACGATGATCTTCAATACTAGAACACGGATCTTCTCTCTGGTTCCCGAACCGTATCTCGATATCAGGGTGGGCTGATCTCATCAAAATACTAGGACTCGAATAAAGAAGACAGAAGAAATCTTCTCCAATTAGGAGAGAAATTCGAACTCCTCTAGGTAGAGGGAGACGAAAAATATGAGTAATAATAATGAATGATTTTGTCTCCTTTATTCTCCTATTTATATTAAGTTCCTTTTGGGCCCAGACAGGGATCTATGGAAGGTTTTGGATATGGGCTCCCCCAATTAACTTTTTACTAATTAAATTGAATCCACAATTTAATACAAGCTTATATTGGAATATTACGAGCAGCCCACTACAGAAGTAATATTGAACTCTCCCCATCAAATCCAGAAATTACAAGTAATCCGGGTTTCCACTTTGTTTATTATTTATTTCTCGCGCTTAAGATATAAATGTCCATTAATTAATTAATGTCTGCTATGGACTTAATTAATTAATATCCTATTGATTCCAATTAAATTTAATAAGTACTCCTAACTAGTAGAGTAACCTTAAAATTGAAGTTAAATCTAATAGGGAGTTTTCCACATTTTTAGAATCCAGTAAAGCACGAAATGACTTTGTTTGCCCCTTTAAAAACAAGGGCGTGTCCACCTGCATAATTAGGCAGGATCAACCAGGAGAATATCCAAGCAAGATAGCCTCCAAGATCTCTTTTTCTACTTCTATCAGGCAATGGAGATGGCTTTTTACTTTATCAAATGCCGATACAAAATTATT
Source organism: Salvia hispanica (assembly GCF_023119035.1). Classification (NCBI taxonomy): domain Eukaryota; kingdom Viridiplantae; phylum Streptophyta; class Magnoliopsida; order Lamiales; family Lamiaceae; genus Salvia; species Salvia hispanica. The sequence goes on along the minus strand of NC_062965.1, from coordinate 31,276,055 downwards.
AAATGATCAAAACCGTGAGGGGGGAGAAATCAAACTACCAAATCAATGCAATTAACACATGAAGCCAAACTAACAACACAAGGAATCAACTTCTGCAAAGAATGACGACGAAACATTTTTTAAAGTAGCAAATCAACAAATATCAATATGAACGGTGATGGGCAACATATATCTGGCAAAAAGTAAACATAATGCCTTAATCACAATTTAACTTAAACAATGTAGCAAACAAGATAGACAATACTATATGATAGTGATTAGATGCGATGGAGGGTGTAAATAGAGGAGAAACAAGAACATGAACACAAAACAATCATTATTCCTGTCATTTGTTAAGTGACACATTTTTATTCAACACGAGATTTAAGAAAGTGATGTCTAATTAGTTAAATAGAGAAAGAATGAACACATTGTATAGTTCTTCATTCTCTAAAATATGGCTCCACTCTAATGATAACACTAAGCCCAGGTTTAGTGAGCATAATGTCAGAAGCACTTCTTGCAGAGTCAGAAACTGCAATTCCTATATCTCTGCCTTGTTCATTGACATCATCACTTGTCTTGCCAACCATGTGTTTCCTCTGCTGCAATTTCTTCATGATTTCATATTTGTGCTATGCATGGCAACAACAAAAGAACAAAAATATTCATCCTCAATTGCTAATACTAAAGAACGTAGATACAATAAGAAGTAAAGAATGAAGATAAATGGGAAAAACCCCACCTGAAAACACCCCAGAAAAAACATCTGCCTTCTCAATCAGTTCTTTAAAATGAAGGCCGGCTACAGACTCATCCTTGTGATTACCAAGTAAAGAAGCGGATGGATTCATATTCACATGACAAGAAACTCCTCCATGGAATTGATGATAACTTGCAGTCCTCGCAATGTTAAGAAATCACGGATAACATTGGTTTCTATGAAATAAAAAACTTATACCTCACCATATTCAATCGTTGTATTCGCCTCGGACCCCCTCAACATCCATTTCAGATTCATCCATATCAGAAGCACCATCTAAAGAATGCATCGTCTCTTCCCGCCCAAGTTTCACCTCAATGTGGTGATCATCATCATCCTCACAATCACACCCGAACAAATCCTTCTCATCTAAATCTGAGATATCTGCAGAAGTATCAATCTTTTTCTTCTTCCCCCTAAAACCAACATGACTCAAAACATTTTCTCTCCAAACAACCAACGGATGCTTCTGAATCAACTCCGAGCGGTCATAAGCTTCATTCAAGAAGGCACTAAACCTCCTTCCCCTATCAGAAACATAGAAAATCCCACAATGCTTCAGCAGAAGCCTCATCAACTTCTGCGGCATGTTGAACTCAGGCCTAAAATGTGTTAAAATATCAGTCACTAATCTTTTCTCAATGCTAAAGCTGAGCAACTCGTGCATAATCGCCACCGCCCGCTTATCAAACTCGAGAGACCCGGCTTGCAAGCCACTACCATCTGCATAAGGAGACAGATACTCCCTTTTCTGAAAATGAGCGATTTTCCCACCATCGCGATATAACTTCTTGTAAGTAGCAGGAAATTTCAACGGGAAAGGCAGTGATAGCAACCCTGGGACATGATCACTGCAATCCTGCCCTTCAATTACACCTAAGACAGTCTTCTCCAGCTCCGTGATTGCCCAATTAGGGTTCCAGGACACGAGCTCCAAATATTCAGTATCATCAAAAGGTTTAAATGGCTGAATGACCTTGAAATTATCAGGATAGTTATGGACCCAATTCTTCCTAAAGTCCATCGGAAACCCTAAATCCCGCCTAAAATGTGCGACCTTGTCAAGGCGCAGCCGCTTATCCGCCGCCATCATCAACATCCTAGTCACGTACTCAGCAGATTGCGCTCCATTTTTTTCGATGATTTCTTCTTCCTCTTTTACCAGCTCCTCGGCTTTAGGCGTCATCCCACACCAGATTATGCCCCTGCTGTCTTTGTACATCTCGAAGAGCTTCGGTGCTTTCCGAAGGAAATCCGAAAATTTGTTGGGTTTGGGGAGATTGATCTGCTTGCGATGCTTGTCGAGATTTCTTAAGGGAACGATGTTTTCGGGCTCCCCTTTGAGTATCTCAAACATATGCAGGATCTTGGACATTACCTTGTGCTTCTCAGCCGCGATTTCAAGGTCATGGACTCGCTTGAACTTGCTTCGGTCCTGAACCCTCTTGCTGGAAGTCATCCTTCGCAGTTGGAGATGTGAGGATGAGATGCAGTGCTGATTTTTATAGTCATTCATGAAGAAGAATCTATAGCTGGGATTCATTCGAGGCTTGGACATCATGCTTCAAAATATTAGACAGAATCAAATAATTAGACAGAAATTGTAACAAGTGTTTGGGCTTAAGAATTAGATGTGTTGTAACAATAACAACCCAATTAAATTTCAACATATACTTCACCATTAATTTACCAATTTAACTATCCCAAACATACTTTCTAAACTGAATAAAACACCTGCATAATTCCAAAGCTCAAAAGATCCTTATTTATTTTGATCTATACAAAAATTAAACATTCTTCTAATTTCTAACCACAAATCATCAATGGTATCTAGAGGCTAAACTACAATTCACTATTAATCATACTTCCCACTTAAATATAACACCAGAAAATTGGCATGCCCATAATCATAATCACATCATTTACTATTTGCTATTTCTCAGCCCATTAATCTTTCGATACATTTGTTTAAAGCCTGGTAAAGCTTGGATATGATTTTCTCCACCCCAGTTCGTACGCTGTGTCTAACTAGGAAATTACCTTTTAATTCACATTCTTAGAGCATCATTATACAAAGAACAAATCATCAATCCCCTGCAACACCTAACTGTTCGGTAAGTATATTTCCTTTTAGAGAAGGTTAAACGTACCCTCATTTCTAATACTTGATCCACTAAACTACAATTCAATCATCAATCATACTTCCCACTTAAACAGATTACCAGCAAATAGGCATGCTCATGATCACAATCGAATCACATCATTTACTCTTTGCTATTTCTCAGCCCATAAATCTTTCGATAAATTGTTTAATGAAAAACAATGGAGCTGGGGCGAGTAGGAGAAGGTAGGTACTCTAATTGTGTGGAGTCGGTGAATGGTGGTGAGATCGAGAATAGGCGTCCAGTGACGGCCGGAAGGGAGGCACTGCTGCTGGAGTCTGGGCGGCTGCTACGGCGTGAGCTCGACGAGGAGCATCTGGGACGAAGAAATGATAACAGTGTGGCGGACGGCGAATTTTCGCGGAAGAGGTACAGGAAGGAGATAGAGAGAATTAGGGATTTGGATTTGAATTAGGGATTTGGATTTGGATTTGATTTTAATTTTGTCAAGGAAGAAAAAGGGAACGGATCCTCTGCCAAACAAACGACGTCGCATTTTTTAACTGCATTTTTTCGTTTCCTAATTTATTTGTATTTCTGTTTTTAACACTCTCATTTCATTGGTATAATAATTAATCGGAATCTCTCCATAGTTCGAATTACGATTTATGAGAATCATAATTACTGTTTTATAATACTAATTATTTTTATTAATTAGTTATTTACAAATAACTGTGTAACAAATAAATAAAAATCAAAATAATAATAACTGCGAGATAGGTGTTTTTTTATAAATGAAAGAGTGAACATTTTTTATCAGTAAACTTTGTCAATGTATCAATTTTGGTCCATAACATTTGAAAATATGAGGTCCATTAACATTAATGTAATATCATTTGAGCTTTTTTTTTCACTATGTCAAAAAAATTTTACAATATATAAATTAAATACACTAAAATACCCTTCATAGACTTGAGGGTATTTTCATTTAAAAAAAGTTTGAAACAGTGAAAAAGTACCTCAAACGATCGAAGTAAATTAGGGGTGGGTAAACGGTTTTCGGTTAATCGGTTAACCGAGAACCGAACCGAAGAAATTATAATTTACTTTCAAACTTTGTCACAATGGAAGAAATTGTAATTTATATGTAAATTTTGTCAAAGTCTCGTATTGCAATGTCAAAAAAGTCCATTTTAATTTGTGTCACTATCAATTATAGTATTATACTTTTATCTTAAAGCCAATAAAGTGCATAAACATTACTATTTTAAATATAGAATAATCCTTCATTTATTATTGGAGAAAAGTTTCTAAATTATTGATCATGTAAAGTTTAAGTCTTTTAAAGTGCCTAAATAATTTATGTATTACTTGTAAATAGGAGTAATAATAATAATAATAATAATAATAATAATAATAATAATAATAATAATAATAATAAAAAGTAGCTACTGCATGATTTGTGAAAAATTGCAAAACAGTAGAAAGGGACTCGACACCATAAAGCTTCTTACTTTGGCGGAGACGACGGTGATCTCAGCATAATATTGCTAAATTGGGGCTTCGGGAATACAAATTCAGTGATCGCAGCTGAAAAGGATTTCAAGTTAGGGCTGCGAATTATAGTTTCAAAATTGCAAAACAACCCTTCTTACTTATGTATTTAATGGGGAAGAGACATACCTGTGGCTTGATGAAGAGGAAATGGCGGAAACAAGAACCGTAGAGAGAGACGATGGGTTCTATTCTGTATTTCAACTGAAGAAGACGATGGAGGCTATGTTATGTTTTTAAGGTGTATCAATATGGGCTTGGTAGTTGTGGGCCTCAGTTATATAGGAGTATTTAATTATGATCATTAACTTAATTATTTCTATGCTATTAAAATACATATCTTTAACTTAATTATTTCTATTTATACTTTTTTTTACAGATCTCATAAATTTTGTTAAGTAAACACTTATCAAACTTCCACATAATTTGCTAATCTTAGTTTAATTCTCTTCTAATGTGTGGTTTTCTAATTTTACGTACGTCACTTTTTGTGATTTTGCAAGAATACAATTTAGACTTAGTATCTAGACTAATTGTGTAATTTTTTTTTATTTTGATTCATAATAGTAGTTCATCTTATTTATGTAGTCCTATTAAAATAAATCTAATGATATAAATGAGAATTTAATGTGTTGATATTCCAACCTTTTGTCCTATCCTACCACAGTGAAGCACCGCACGTCTCTAATTATATTAGTATAACTATAGGAAAATTTTTAAATGTCAAATAGTAGTAATACTAAATTTTAAATCAAGCACACATATATGAGTAGTATTTCCCCAACAGGCGTGGTGTTGAGCGTTCTAGTTCAAACAAAATAAACACTTGAATTTCGGAAGAGCTAAGTGTCAAGATTATATTATAAGGTACAAATGAAAAGGACAAAAAAATAAATTTAAACGGCAACCCCCGTTGACCGGGCATTGACCACCGCATGCACTGGAGAAGCCGTCGGAGTGAAATACAGTGGCGAAGCGCAAGGCGTCGAAAACGGCGTCGCATCATCATCTCTACTGCAATCGTCAATCTTCACCTCCACCGTCTCTTCCTCGGATCGAAAACACTCCTCCAAACTCACGCCGCCTCTCTTCTCATCACCAACAATTTCCACCGCCGTCTTCGCCGGCGACTCCGTGCCCTCTTTCTCCTCCTCTTTGATGGTGAACAGAAATCTCGGCGGTCCAAACACCCCTTCAATTTTGAGCAAATCGATGTCAATTACCTCCACATCGGATTCACGATTCGAATTCCTTCCGTCGATCGCAGCCGGCGAGGTGCGATCGAGGTCCAGCTGAGGTCTTACGCAGAAGAAATAGAGGAGCTCCTTTGACGGTGTGGATTCCGACGAAGAGTAGCGCGAGCTGCTAGCGGCACTGGTTCGACGGCGGAAGGCTAGGCGGCGCCAAATGATGTAGAAAACCTGCGCGAAGATTGCGAGAAGCGCGATTGCGAATATTATGACTAGAGAAATGCCTAAATTGCTTAATCCTCCGCCGCCGCTGCTGCTCATTTTTGGTAGGTGTATCAGCTTTGAACTATGATTCTAGCAAATTAGCAATAATCATGTGATATTTTATTTGGGCAAAAGCTTTGAAAATTAGGGACGTTTTACCTACTTTAACAATCAAAATCTGGCGAAAAAAGTTTTAGATGGTTGAGACAGGAAACCGGAGATACCGGTTGCGGTGGTGACTAACGGATAAGTTGGGAAATGCAGCCTTCCGAGTGACGTGGAAGTTGACGTGTACCATGCACTTTTATTTGAATTAAATGCGCGGAAATTTACCAAGACATTAAGGCATCGTTTGTAGAAATGCCTACCGTTCAGGAACCGACGGTTATAGCAACTTGCTCATCAACAGTTAGATTAATAGTAGGCCTTAGTATTCCAATCGTTTCAAGCATGATGAATTATCTAAACGTGTATTTATCCTATACCAATTCTTCATAACATGTGGCAACACTCTCATAGATCAATCTGTGAAGGTAGCGTGATCAGTCAATCTCATTCACAAAATGTAGGGCCTTTTAATAATATTTTCTTTAATAATGAGTAGTGATAGTTTTAATCACAAACATTATTAGCTTCAATATGGTCATTCTCTTTTTTACAAACTATAAGAAAAAGAAGTTTCTTTGAATTTAATTTTATTATTGTCATCTTTTTAAGACACCCTAAAAAATGAAAGTAAATATAATAAAGTTCTCAAGCATAATCTAACTTAAGGAACAAAGTATATAAGAGCTTGGAATAAAAAACAGGAAGCTTGATCAGTATATGCATACAAACATTGAAGCAGCAGCATATAAAATTGTGGGTGACAATATGCTCACCCGAACTCTACGAAATTGAAGAAGCATAGTAATTGATAGTTTGATACCATAACTTAACTGAGGAAAATTTAACCCAGACAAAGATGCAAGAATGTAAATATGAAATATGCCTAGCCTGCTTGACATCCAAAGAAAATAATACGAAAAAATTGATTAGAACAAAAAAAGAAAGAGAAAAGGAAAGGAAAACCAAAGGAAGAATTATTGTGTTTCATAAACAATAATTCATCAATATGAGTAGCTGCGTCTAGAAGCAAAATTTCAATCTACACAAAAGTTAACAATTAAACAGTACATAAATGAATCAATCTACACAAAAGTTAACAATTAAATAGTACAAAATGAACCAACCAACTGCATGTAATCACACAAATATTTTCTGATGACAATTGATGAGTCTCGTTCTAAGCCTTGGTTACTAGTCAGTATAACGTGCTTTATTAAATAATATTTGCAAAATAGTTGCTAAAGTGTGCAGGTTGAGGTACTAAATCAGGAGGAAAGGATCAGAAGAATTGGCGTGAAAAAGTAGTAAAAGAGTGTGCAACTGGTCAGTATGAGCAGAAAAGGTGCAAACTGGCCAGGATGGATGCTACGGAACTGGACACGAGAAGGAAGGACTTTCTTGGAACAATCACCTACTAAAGAGGGCCAAAATTGTCATTTCGCATGAAGAGGCAGCCCTAGAAATTAGGGCAAGCCACCCTATAAATAGGAGCTGAACATAAGGAGGAATCACTTTTGACTCATCACTTATCACTTTGAGAACACTTTTTGGGAGAATAGCTCCATTAGCTCTAAGTTCCACTCTCTAAATCCAGCAGCCTGCCATGAAGATTCCGGCCACCAGCCGGCGGGGAGTCATCATGCCTGATTCATTACAGCCGCCATAGTCCAGTTCTAGTTTCAGAAGAAGCCATCAGCCATTTACATGCTTTCTTTTAATGCTTTCTTAGTTTAAGAACTTGTTTTACTTGCATTTGTCTCGGATTTCAGTAGTTAATCTGTTTGAAGCATCTTTTGGTTTGAATGTTTGAATGAAGTTAAGTTTTTATGGTTTTATTTGAGTTTCAACTTTGTTATTGCTTTAAATTTCTCTAGTTAGATAGATCTGATAGTTTTATGTTGATTTATGTTGTTTAAGTGCTTGAATCTGCCTAGCTTAGTTAGATCTAGTCTTTCCTCAAGTGTTTTCAAGTTTTAATCGGTTTAAGTTTCACAAAAATGCATGGAATTCGTTTCTGCTTGTGTCTGTCACCCTGTCCTGTTGACCACAGACCCAACGACACATCTAGGTCTAGGCACCCTCCTGGCCAGTTGACACGCACATACAAGAGTCGCCGCCCTAATAAAAACCTCGTCTTGTCAACAATATACGCACAAAGATGTGGGTATATGTGCTATTTGAGTTTTTGAGTGTCACATGACACATTATATGTAGGCAACTAAGAACAGATTACATACACGCAATTTATGAATTGAAAAAAAGCCTCATGGAGAACTTTACGATAATGGATATTACCATGAAATTGATAGATTTAAAGGGTGAAGATAACTCGGTAGAGGTGAGAGCAGAAATCGATAGAAGTGAAATACGTAGAAGAGAAATCGGGTATCACATCATTAATGTAGGCCCTAGTGAAATTGTATTTGACATACCAAACATGAGAAAAGGTTAGTTTTTGGGCATTAAATGCTCCTTTTTGCCAAACCAAACGGCTCACTTATGTTACCTATTAAAAACGGTAGATCTTTTGTAGATATGATTGTAGGGACGTGCTTAAAAAATAACTAATTTTAAAGTTACAACGTACTTCCAACCTCGTACTGCCACGTGACACGTAACATGCCATATAACTAACATGCAATCTGCTTATAACTAAAATGCAAGCTTCACAAACATATATTGCATTTTAGTGTTTACAATATTGCATGTTTTGTGCCACATGACAACATGTGATTGGAAGTATATTGTGACTCTGATACGATCATATCTCCTAATTATTTAGTATCTTTTATTTCACTATATCTTTTCCATATCTTTGTTTTCTTATTTAATAAGTTAGGGTAGTATTCTAGTATTATAAATAGGAGAACATGTTATCATATTTAATCATCCAACAATGAATCAATGAATATATTATTTTGGCCAAATGCCCGTGTTATGCTTTGAATCCATAATTCCCTACGCTATCTGCTGCCCGACGGAAGGTCTCCGCGCACAGCCAGAACGTATATTTTATCTGTAGTCGTTGCCCGACGGGTTGGAAACCGCGCACAGCTGCCCAGATCTTTATCTCCGCCGACCCCCACGGGCGCCGGATTATCTTAATCTTGTTATTGTCTGTTTTATCGGATCATTAGGCATTTAAGTCCTTAACAACTAGTGCTTTCATCAGTTTAGTCATGTCCCGCTTTCATAATAACGGGAATGGAACTTGGGGGAGCCACCACCCGGACACTTTTCCGAACTACTCCTCCCGCCGCAACAACGTCGGTGTCCGTCGTGACTACCTGGGACTTCAGCGACCACCCTTGGACGAGGAGCCATCTACTCGGCCTCTGGATGACAGCAACAACAACGACTCCATTAGCGGCAAACTGGATCAATTGTTGGATAGACTAGATAAATTTGATTCTTGGAGGAATGAAACGGATCGCCGGTTCAATAATCTTGAACCAAACCCCAACCGCAGGCATGATTAGCGAATAGGGTATGACGACGACGACGATTCTGATGGTGACGGGGCACGACGAAGACGTAATTGGGAGAGGTGGTCTCGCCCCAGAAACCCTAGCTATGGACCGCACGATCATCGCGTTGATGATCGGGATCGCTTAGAGAACAGGGGCAGGCCGACGACGTGTTGGGACCCACCGGCGCGACAGCAGGACCACAGCTACCCGACCTTTGACCGGCCCCGGCGCTCGGAGACATGCTGGGACCGACCTCACCCTCAGGAAAAGGTGAGAGCGATGCGAGTCCAGGCCGCATCCCACCAGCCCCGCTACTCCGCCGAACAGCCACCGCGAGTCCTGTACAATCAGCTCGCGCGTGTGACCAGTCAAACTCCGGACCAGCCTCCACGTTCGCCTACCTATTGGGACTATCGGGAAGTGCTGCACGCGCAGCCTATGTACCAGCCACCGCAGTGCGACCGATCGTTGTGTCACCGCACAACGCCGTTGCTTGTTGTTGCTCCCAGTCTCAAGGTTCGTCAGTCTTGCCCGACCCAACTAGCTGCCGTGAATGATTACAACGAGAAATTGCGTGTTTATAGATTGGAGCAAGCCGCCCTCCTCGCCCGGTTGATGTGCAAATTTGAGGAGAATATTGTTGACGAAAATCTAGTTGGGGATGTTCCCAACAATGCCGCTCACAATGGGGGTGCTAATTTTGTTGTACCAAATGACGAGTCCCTCGAAGAGATTGTCAAGACTGACAATACGCAGCTACAAGTGCTCGTCGGGGCATATGATTAGCCTAATGTCAAGCCCTTTTAAGGTTCTCCCTATCCTATAAATAAGTGGAGTTGGGGAGGAGAACACCAACAATCATTCTCTCTTTCTCTCTAATCTCTCAAGTTCTGGTTCCATTTTGAAGATTGATGCTCTTCCTGCCTCAATTCAAGTTCGGGGAGCCTATGAGTTGAGGTGCCTTAACCCTCGGTAGGAGGAAAGTCGTTTCATCTGGGGATAGAGATGTCAAATGGGCCGCCGACCACTTGGCCCAAGCCGTACGGGGCCGGCCTCGGCCCGCCAATGAAATGAAGCGGGCTTGGCGGCCGAGTAGATGATGTGCTCCATGGGCCTTTTACAAACCCGGGGCGCCCGAGCCGTGCCCACTGAAGCCCGCCGGCCCAGGGCCGCCCAGCCTGTGCCCTAATCTAATTATTTGCTTGGTTTTATACTACTACTCCTATATTTGTTTGTTCTTTCAATTGTTTTAATTGTGGATAACATAATAATATACTAATAACATGCCCATATCTACTATTTAATAACATTATGCAAAATATTCAATTAACAAATTATTACTCAACTTAAATCAAAACTTATACTAATAAATTTGATTTTCATATTTATAGAGTAGTATTGACTATTTTAAAAAAATAGAGGATCCTAAATTGATTGTGGTATAATTATTTTGATATGCATAATTATAGAGATTAGTTGTTAATAATTTATCTCTATCATATATAGCTCCCTAATTATAGTGAATAGTGATGACTACTTATCTATTTTACTATTTATATAATTGTAATATGCATTAATGTGTATGCCTTACGGTAGTAGTATTAGTACATATGCATATGACTATATGAGTATAAACAATGAAGATTGGATATGATTTCATGCATATTCATTTCTATTAATATATTGTTAGATGCATGATTATTTTATATTTTTATGTTTTCATAAATTTTTTATTAATGATATTATGCAAAAAATAATCACACTAATCAACCTAAACTAAAACTTATAACAAGTTTGATTTCCATAAATACATTTGATTTGCATAATTCAATGGTTAATTGATTTGCATAATTATAGATAGTATTAGTTTTTACTTCATATATCTCACTAAAAATAGTTCCATAATTATAGTGTGTCATGATTCTAATTTTGTGGATAATGTAACATTTACGGTGTAAATTCAAGTAACATTAATACACAAATTTTTTGGGAATATATTAAATTGTAGCAAAATCTTGATTCCCTATTTTGTGGAAATATATATTTATAAATCATTATACACTATATACTCATTCCAATATAGAAAAATTAATATTTATCACAAAAAAATTTTTGAACGGGGCCCCCGTGGCCCCCCCCCTTATATCCGGGGGCTGGGCGGGCCCATTATTTATAAAAAAACCCCCCGGGCCCCCCGGCCCCGAAACAAACATGGGCCGGCGGGGAAAAAAATCTTGGGGCCCTGGGCACGGGGGGCCGCCACTACACCTTTATTTGGGACGTTGCGTACCCTGAACAGCGGCGTATCTCGTCTTGCGGAGGGATCCTTTTTTCACTTAAGAAGTCTATAGTTTGATCTTGTTCTTTTTTTTTGATTTACTTTATTTTATTTACCTTAGTTTTGGTTCTTTTATAATAGCAAGATTTTCCCTTTAATTCCCCCTTTTTCAACAATGAAGATGAGATAGTGTACTTTCCATCATCTTCGCGGGGAGGAAAATAAAAATTAAAACAAAAACCTTAAAATTTTCCGGAAGTGGCTATTTATTGAGATCCTTCTCGATAATTGTTTTTTATTTTTTGTTTTTTGACAAGCAAAACCGTTTGACGTAGTAATAATGCGTGGTGTTAATATCCAATGCACTTTGGTTCAAGATAATTGTGTCTTATTGATAAAACAATTTGTGCACATTATTTAACTGTTGTTATAAAAAAAAAGACCCGGTGGTAATGGCTCGCGTGAACCAGGTAATAACCCCAAAATGGATGGTTTGTTGTGGGTGCCACATGTCATGTGTCTAAAATTTTTTACTTCTTTGTTGGAGGTAAAAAGGCTGGAAAAATCTTAAATGGTTGGTGTGGGTAACGTGTTCTAAAATTAGGATCTAAAAGGGACCCTTGGATTGGCATGTCTGCTGAAAAAATTTTGGTTCGGGGCTCCCTAGTAAATCATTTTTCACTAAATTTTGGGGGAAAAGGTTATATTAACCAAGTAGGGAAAAGTTCTGGGTAAATCACCTGGTGTGGGCAGTGAATGTTATGGTCTTTCCCCAGGGAAAACCAAAGGGAAGATACACTTTTTTATTTTTTTGAGTGTTTTGTTTATGGTATAAAAGATTGGGACTTTAAAATAAAATGTATAAAAAGATTGTAAATCTTGATTTACTAAAAGTTGATAATTTAATTCACAAAAGAAATGTGAAGTCGTGTTAAAGCAAAAATGAAAAAATTCGAGGGACGGAGCAAAAAAACCTCTAAAATTGATCCATACAGATATATGTGTTTTAAAAATTTGTAAAATAGGGTGGAAAAAATTTTCATCACATTCATTGATGAATTTGGGTAGTTACATTTACTTATTAAGAAGTAAAGATGGGGCTTTAAGGCTTTTGTTTTTTAAAAGGTGAGTGAATATGGGGGCCGTTAAAAATTTCACGGGGTTTCACCAAACCATGCTCCTATTCTCCCCGAAAATTGTTTTTTGGAAAAAAAATCGGAAAAAAAGATGATGAATGCTCGTTGATTAATTGGTTTCCCGGAACAGGGGGGGAAATTTAAAAATTCATTTAAAAAGATTCCCCAAAAATAGGGATGTGATTTATGTTGGGAAAAGGAAAAAAACCTTCTTTCTTTCCCTTTAAAGTGGGGGGGGTGTTTGCAAATCAAGTGCCCTCCAAAACAAGTTAAATTGTCCCTAAAAAAATGATTGTATCATTTTTGGATATTTTAACTGGCCGAAATTCTAGTTCTAAGTTGGCTATCCCCGATGTAAAGGAAAGATTTTGGAAAAGGAATGTTGTATTCTTTGAGAATGTTTCCTTAAGAAGCAAATGATGTTCTAGTGAAAGGGGGATAAAACCCCTAGTTCAATTCTAAAAAATAGGGACAAGTCAGGATGTAGAACCAAGCGGGTAAAAAATTGATGGTAAGACTTTTGGTCGCTTCCCTTTTATTTGGATGGTAAACAAAGTCCTATGAACTTTTCCCCCCCGGAGGTTGGTGGTTAGAAGCTATCCCAAAAAAAATAAATCCATTTTAAATAACATTTTGGGGACATTAGAAGAGGGGAAACCTTAGGATGAAAAGGGGATTAAAAAAAGAAAAAAAACCCCGATGTTTTTGTAGATAAGTACAAGCCTTTGGTCTTGATTCTTTGATTTTCTCTTTAGAGAATAGCTTCCTCGGGGGGTTTCTTTCATTACGGACAATCTTGAGATTCCCAAAAGGATGTGGCCGGTTTAATGGTGATTTTGGGAAAAAGAGATTACATGGAGCCCTTTGGGAAGGGGTTTTTGGGCCCCGGGAAAAAAGCAAGGATGCAAATTTTAAAATTCTTTATGGTTGGAAAACGCCGTTCAAGGGATAAGTTAAAGTGATGTTGTCAAAAGGATTCCTATCACGAGTGTGATAAGTGTGTTTACATTAAGAACAAGATAACGGGGTTTTTTATTTTGTGTTCGTATGTTGATGATATTTTATAATGGGGGGAAAAGTGCCATTTTAAGAGAAAAAAACATGTTGAAAGAAATTTGATATGAAAGATATGGGTCAAAGATGTGATTCAATCAAAAAAGTGAGAACTAAGGGGTGCTTTAAGCAATCTATTATTTTGAGAAAATGCTTAAGAAATTCAACTCGTTTGTTTAAGCCGAAAAACTCCCCGGGGGTCAATGTCCATCTAAGGAATAGGGTGAGCCCTTTTCGAAGAGTATCGGTTATAGGAAGTTTGATGTTTATCTTTTGTTTTCGGATCTTGCTTTTCTGAACAAGTTAGCCGTTTACGAGCAATCCAAACAAGGAACATTGGGAAAACTTTGGTAGAGTTTTGAGATACTTGGTACATATTTGGTTTACCCAAGATATCCCCAAAACTTGAAGGGTACAAAAATGGGTTGTTAAAGACTCATTTTCGACTGGGTATGTGTTCCTTTGTGGGGGGGGCTTTTTGTGGAAGCAAGCGAGGTATTGCTCGTTCCCCTGGAATCGAGTTTTCCTTTTGGGTGGGGAAGAACCCCGTGGCTCAAATTTCCTAGAATGTATTCCATCCCGGAAAAAGGGCCTCCAAAAATGATACACTATGATATGCGATAGGTAGAGCACACATTGGTTTATAATGGAATCTCGACACTTGTCGCGACTAATATCGTAAAAACCTTGATCACAAAATGGTGTTATCCGGGACCCCTGTTAAGTGGTGGTAACATGGATCCATTAATAAAGGTTTAAACCGTGATCAAATGCATAAAATTTCTAAAAGGAAGAGTAAAACCCTCTTAAAAAATGAGTATGTGGGAACCCACCTATGATTGGAGATCAGGGTTGGTTATGGGAAACAAAGCTATACAAATTGTTGAACACCGGAAGATTTTAACTTCCCAAGAAAGCGGGGTTTGTTTGCGTAGTGAGGTTAAGTCTTTTGATTTTAAGTTCTTAAATCTGGGAGATGAAGTAGGCGAATTTTTGAAAAATCACATGTAAGTAAAGGTGGGCCGCTTCGTGTGGTATCCTTATGAATTCCAAAGAGGTGTTCCACAGAAAAAAGGGCCAAAGGTGAGAACTAATGGATTTAGAAATTTGGTTGATACTATTGACTGGATACACCAAGGAGGAATAGTTCAAGGCTCGGCCCCCAGCCCCCCGGATGTCGGGGTTTTGTTGGGGGAAAAAATTTCCTCTCCAAAGATATCGCCGGGAAAACAAAATCGCTACATGATTTGGTCGGGGTTGGTTTTAGCTTTAACTCTAACCCAATGGGGTTGAGGAAAACATAAAAAGTGGGAAATGCATTGTGAGAGGCATGGACAAGCTTTTCGTTTTGGCATGGAATTTTGCTAACAACATTGGGTCTCCTTTGTTGATTTTTGATGGAGGTGATAAAGGGAGACGTTCAGCTGTTCGGTGTGTGTTTGATCCAAGAGGAGACACCTCGCCAAAGCTTTTTCTTTCAACTATTGTCGTTGGTTTGTGGTTTCCACCTTGAGGACAAGGCGGATTTTAACCGTGGGGGAGTTGATACGATCATATCTCCTAATTTTTTAGTATCTTTTATTTCACCATATCTTTTCCTTATCTTTGTTTTATTATTCAATAAGTTAGGGTAGTATTCTAGTATTATAAATAAGAGAGCTTGTTATCATATTTTATCATCCAACAATGAATCAATGAATATATTATTTTGGCCAAATGCCTTGTGTTATGCTTTGATCCATAATTCCCTACGCTGTCTGCTGCCCGACGGAAAGTCTCCGCGCACATCGGGAACGTATATTTGATCTGTAGCCGTTGCCCGACGGGTTGGAACCCGCGCACAGCCGCCCAGATCCTTATCTCCGCCAACCTTCACGGGCGTCGGATTATCTTTATCTTGTTATTGTCTATTTTATCGGATCGTTAGATATTTAGGTCCTTAACAGACTCTAGTTAAGGATTCACAACGATGACATCTGAATCTTAGTGATCGTCATATCAGTGGTATGCAGTGATAGATTTGTATATGTTGTGTCACTTTTGTGGCTTTTATCTTGTTTTGTAATAGTAATGTTTTGCGATTGTAACTTTTTGTATTTTTATTTTGTACTTAGTCGACATGAAATAACAAATAGAAAGTGTTGCAATAAATATTAGCCGATTCCTCAATAAAAATATATTATCATAAAAAGACAATCAAGCATTATGACATATATTTTCACAATCAATCAAATGAAAATAATTTTTATTTTTAAAGGACGAAGAGAATACTCCATTCGTTCCCTCATAATTGAGGTGTAGAACTTTACAGTACGAACTTTAAGAAATAGATGCTTAGTGTGTTAAGTAGATAGATAAAAAAGTAAGAGGAAGAAAAAAAAATAGAGAGCATAGTAGAAAGTGAATAAAGTAGAAAGAATAAAGTAAGAGATAGTTTTTTTGATAAAAATAAAAGGCTCAAACCATGAGTGGGGAGCACAAATTCGCAAGATGGCAAAACCATGTACAAACACTATCCCAGCTAGCAAACTCCCTCAGTGCTCAAACGCTTACAAACGCTAACAAGACTATTACACTAACGCAAAAGTACATTGGAGAAAGCCAACCAAAAAAACAAAACAGCCTAAAAGGAAAAAAACCTTGTACTAAGGTCTATATCGAACATGAGATAAAAATTTTTTAGAGAAATCTACACCAAGCACATGGATAAAAAGTGTCAAGTAAGAGATAGTTAAGTAAGAGTGAGAAAAAGTGTAAATTTTTACTATATATGAAAATGACCCAACTATAAGGGAACTTATCAAAATGGAAAAACGACTCAACTATAAGGGAATGAGAGAATAACATTTATGGTACGGTACTATAAGAGCATCCACAATGGATGCCCGATCTCACGCCCGATCGTCCGAGATCGGGCTCGGGCGTCGTCGAGCATCCATTGCAGATGTCGGGCACGCCCGAGGACGACCGAACTTTCAGTCGCGACCGATCTCTCGCCCGATCCATCGGGCGTGAGATCGGGCGCCCATTGCAACACAACGCCCGAGCCCGATCTCAGACAATTTTTTATAAAAAAATTGATTTTTAATTATAAAAACCGATTTTTAATTCTAAAAAATTGATTTTTAAATTAAAAAATCATTTTTTAACTTGAAATAAAAAACTATAATTTCACAACAATCCATACTAAAAGACGGATCCGTGAATTAGTGAAAGAATATATTCTGTAGAATATAATCCTTCACATTAAATGAACAAGTTTTGCATTGCTTGATTAAACCTTTTATAGGTAGGTTTTCAACTCAAACTTTCATTGTCACTTCGATGTGGGACAAATGGTAGTTTTATAGATAGGTTTTTAACTCCAAATTTCTTTGTGATTTCGATGTGGGACAATTAGTTTTACACTTAAAAGAGAGTGTTTTGTTGCTTTATGTAAAAATTTGTTTGATTTTAATTCATAATCTATGTTTAGCCTAATGGTAAATGTATCTTGGAAAATTATAGAGGTTGTGTTTCAAGCCCTAAACTCAACATATTCTTTTTATTTTGATCTTTATTATACTTTTCTCATTTTATTCGATTAATGTAAGTGTTTTATTTGAATTTATTGTCTTCTATAATAGTGTATTTATATATTGCTATTTTTTATTTGATTAAAATTAAATATGAAATTTATGAATCCTTTTTTTAAAAATTAAGTAATGCATGATTTTTATTTAATTTAGTATTTAATTTTTCTATTTATAATATGTGAAAATATAAAAAAAAAACATTAAAATTAAAATGGAAAATGGATAAGAGATAGGGCATCCACTAGGGCTCCACCATTGCAAAAAGATAGGGCATGCTGATGTGGCAACCACTAGGGCTCTCACTAGGGCTCCCACTAGGGCATCCATCGTGGATGTTTGGTATGTGGACTAAAAATTCGTATTAGATAGATTTTATTTTCTATATAAATATAAAGTTTCACATATTAACATACTAATGTGGGGAGTTTTTCTATACGTACAAACTTTTAAGTTGTAATACTAGATGAAAAATGTATAGTAATATTGTGGCCTAACTAATTGATTCGAAAAAAGCAATAGTAAATTAGTAATTAAAATATGGCTAACTCTCACTATCCACACATTAGTTACCTTAATACAAGGTCACGCCACTCAAAAGATGACTCTTGAAATACTTGCATTAGAGAAAAAAAATAACATCGTGATTAAATAGAAAAAAATTATTGTTTCGAGCTAAATCCAATTTTCCTCCCCAAATTGATGGCATTGCCAAATATAATTCTGAGCAGATGCTAATTGCTCAAGTTTGAGCCCAACATGAATGGTGGCCCATGCTATAATCTTATGGTCCAATATGAGTGGTGAACCAAAAAGTCCATCATTGGATTAAGGCCCAAACTAGAATTCTTATACTCAATTTTGTTAATTACTAACTATCTAAATTATGCCAAACCCATTGATAAACTCTTTGCCTAACTTATCTATTAGTATTACTCCCTCAGTCCACTACCAATATTGATAGTAGATATTACTAAGTTTACATTTAAAATTAGTATAGTTGAAAAGATAGAAAAAATAGTGGAAGTATTTCTAGGTAGAAAAAAATATAGTGGGCTATATTACCAAAATGAAAATAGACTAAATTTTGTGAATGGATTAAAATGGGAAAAAAGGGTGTTAGTTATGAAGGGATGGAGTATTAATATGCACTTGTGTCTGTATTAACTACTCCTATGTTTCTATTTGTCACTAAAAGAGTAACTATATATGGATCCATAAATAGTGTGCATTTTTTCCTTTCCGAACACCTCATCTTATAGTTTACCTTTTAATAACAAAGGGATCTATGAATGACACATAATCTTAATTCACTATTTACCATTGATGAACATTTTTTCTATCAAATATTTTTATTAAACCTTGTGTAATTCTTAATAGTACTTATATTTGGTTTAAAAATTCATATTTTGTTATGATCAAATGTGCCACCTATTTTCATACCGAGTCAATTGTAAAACTCCATATATGTATTTAAGCATACACCGATAACTAAGAACCATGAGATATAACGGTTACGTAATGGTGTACAAAATTCAAGCTAGTGAAACTTGGATTAAATATATCTAACACTCATGTAATTCATAAGTTCCTCAACCCAATTTTGTTCTCGAACATAGAATCAAATTATTGAATGGTGTGGCCATGTGTCTCACAAATTTAAAATAATAACAAAAATACATTTGTCACAATTGGAGTAGCCACCTTTTTACTCCATGCAAATGAATGAAATTCTCATAACAAGGTGGACAGCTTTCTTTCTAAGACTACACAAAATATTTACAAGATCAAACAATAGAAAAAAGGAATATAGTAGCAATTTAAAGGTATAGGAAAAAGAAAGAAAGAAAGTTGAAATTGATTAAAGTTAACTTTTCAATTATAATGCACGAGGTGTGCAGAAAAGAGAACAACTTTGTGTTAAAAGGGCTGTCCACTTTCTACACTTATGCTAATTAATTTATTTTAATTAGTCATCATGGCGAGTATCACCCTTCCTCCTTTTGAGGCAGAATTAGATTCCATATGCTTTCGAATAATTTATGAAATTATTCTTTGAATGTTTTGATAGATTACTAGCTAGCTAGCAAGAGACCCTGTCGGTGATATTCTATCCATAACGAGCCTAATATATATATATATATAGGGTTAATTGTTTATATAATGTCATAAAATTTAGTCAAATTCTGATTTATCTCATAATTTTTAAAACTGGAAAACAAATTATGAAGTTAAAAAAAATGAACTGTCTCGTATGTTTTTTTCCACTCAAATCCGACGCTAAATATGCGCCAACTATCACATGAATACATGATGTTTTTTTATTCAAAATCTGACGATAAATAAGTGAACATGTGTAAAATTTTGGCAATACGAATAAATAATGACACATGTGTATTAATGAGTCGACGACAAAACAATATTGTTTTATGCGTGCTAAACTAAAAAAAAGAAAAAGAAAATAACACCAATTTAGTCCAATTAGACCATTGGAATTTTTGTTAAACTTCATAATTAATTTATCATTTCAAATTTTAAAAGGTACTCCCTCCGTCCCATAAAAGTTGAGACAAAACTTTTGGGCACGGAGATTAAGAATTTATATTAAATAAATAGGAGAGATGAAAAAAGTAGGAAAGATAAGAGAGTAAAGTAAATGATGGAATAAAATAAGAGTGATTAGATGTTTTGTCTTTAGTTAAAAAAGGAAATGACTCAACTTTGTTAGGACGGACTAAAAAGGAATACGACTCAATTTTTATGGGACGGAGGGAGTACCACACAAACTAAAATTTGATCAAAACTTCATAATTTTATAGACTAACGCAAAACACACCCGAATAGAGCTAATTAATCTTGATTAATATACCAACCTGAACCATTAATTATTATTACTTTATCCGTTCCAACTAAGTTGAGACATAACTTTTGAACATGAAGATTAAGAAATTATGTTGAAAAGTAGGAGAGATTAATAAAGTAGGAAAAATAAATAAAGAGTAAAGTCAATAGTGGAATAAAATAAGAGTAATTGGATATTTCGTTTTTTGTTAAAAAAAAATGACTCAACTTGTCCAAAGAGAAATATGATTCAACTTAGTTGGGACGAAGAGAGTATATAATAACATACTTCTACTTACTAAATGAATTTCAAATTCTTAATGCTGGAAAACAAAAAGTTGGACATGAATATTTAATAGACCACCTTTTTTTCTCTATTACAATCTGCACTAATTCCCGGGAACTCTATTAAAGCAGCCACAACAAATTCCCTATACAATAATGCTTTAAGTTTTAATTTATTTCAAGATTACGATTTTATTGTATTTTGCGGTTCAACTTCAGTCGGACTCGGACCAAATCATTGTGCTAAGTTTGGTTTATGTAATATTAAGCCGAATCCCGAATTTTGTTTATCAAATATCTTAAGACTCACGAACTTATTCGAGCCAAACTGAACATTTTGTAAATTCAGAAATATGTTTTAATTAATAATTATTCAATTTTTAAAATATAATGTTTTACCCACAATAGCACAAATACACTCAATGGTTACCATATGTTGATAAAGTATAACTGTATCTAGTTATCATTTTATACTTTCAAGATCAATTATTTAACGAGCTATTTAGGAGCTACCGAGTTTTGAGTCGAACTTAATTTGTTTAGCTAACGAGTTTCATCAAATGAGCTCGAGCGAGCTATTTCCGAGCTGAACTTTGAATAACTTGCGAGGGACTTGGTTTATGAAAAATCCTAATAGTACTAGATTAACATATACTCTATCCCTGTTTTAACATCGATTTTTTTAGTTAAATGAATAACAACTTAAAGGATGTATGATAGTGAATTTGAGCCTAATTAAGATTTTTGTGATTGGACATTAACCGCTTTATCACTGGTTCAAACGTGTTTTTGAATGAAGCATTGTGTGAAAACTTTCATTGCAAAATCAAAAGGTTCATGGAAACTAAAGAAGAAAATATGTTCTCTTTTGTAAAACACGTCACAAAGCATGAAAGTAGTGCTATCTTTTGATTTTTTGTTTGGGAAGATTTGCTTTTCTCATTTAAACCTTCTAAAGCAGAAAAGTTACTCCTACTTTGCCATACCAGTACGTTATAGATTCCTCACACCTTAATTTTTTTGGTAACTTCAATTCGCATTATATTTATTTATATGGAATATTAATAATTTAATGGAGCAGTTCTACTTCTTATGATAATATTAACTATAAAAATATACGATAAATGATAGTAACATGGAAAGCTGTTGTCCAGCTCCGAATATCCTTTATTTTTGTTTTGTTTGAGCTTGTATTTTTATTTTATTAAACCTTACTAGTAATAAAAATTGTTCACCATCCAGATTGACATGATAAGGGTTATCCGATTAACATCCCAATTCACACAACTCACTATTTTTACAAATTTTCCTACTCCATTTTCATCCCATCCTTTATTAAGAACTAACATCCACGATTTTTTATTCTTTTTTCCCCCACAATTTTCGTTCATTCTATTACATTATGTATGCATCTTGTCTTTCAATTTTGATTCATCTAATTTATTATTTTGTTACATTATGTATGCATCTTGTCTCTCAACTTTGATTCATCTAATTTTTATTTATTTATTTATTTATTATTATTATTATTATTAAATATTTTAATTAAATTATATATGCAATTTATTTTTAAATACGAAATTCATTAAACTTTAAAATTTCATATACTTTCGAATTAAATGCATTATATTTTTATAATTAACTAAATTCTATGCTAATAAAATTTAAGTACTCCTATATGATTTAGAAAAAGCAAAAAAGAGAAAAAAAGACACAAAATTGAAAAAAAAAAGTGAAAATTTGAAAAAACACAAAAAGTGGATATTGATTTTGAACCATGAACCCCTAGCTTTCGCCAAAGTATATTTCACTATACCTTAATTAAAGCATTCTCTCAAGTGTGAAGCTTATATTTCACATCGAATACAGAATCAAATGGGAAGAGAAAACAACCCAAAAAATCTGCCTACTAAAGTTCATCCCATATTGAATAAACAAGTAAACACAGTAGATAAATAACTTAAAAATATTTTCCTGAAGTGTAAGACTATGGAGTACAAGTCATTTAATTTTTATAAATAAAATTCATTTTTTTATGAAAATTGATTTTTAGAAAAAAAAAATTAGAAACGAGTTTGGCCACCCATACACCATGCAAATGGTCATCTTCATGCTAAGTTGTCCCTCGCTCTTTCCCTCCGTGGATTGATGTCTGGCTTTCTGCAATGCATTCCGCCTCTGTCTCATTTAGCTGCGAGGGCCCCAACCCCAAGGCCCGTGTTGAGAATGATCTAAAGTTGTGCAACATCACCATTTAATTTCTAGCAAAAATAGCTTATGAATGAGCTACAATGGCTGTAACAGAGTAGTCTACTAAGGACAGCGACATACATACGGAGTACTCAAATCCGGAAAACTTGATTAATAAATAAAACAAATATTTAAACGACACGTTACGTAGACATTAATTGCTTACTAGGCCACTTACACACATACATTTTTAACCCGAGGTATATAGTAAAATTTATATCTATATTTTTTACAAATAATTTTTGCCCCACTTAAAAATGTAACAAACTCCAAAATGCCTTTTCCGTTGTATTTGTTCCCGACCTCGTAAAAACAAAAAGAGAAAGCAAGTTATTTTATCTCAATTTTTAAGAGGTTATTTTCCCTTTTTTTGTTGCTTTTACTTCTTTGTTTTTATATTCTTTTTGTTTTTTTTGTTCTAGTAGTTTCATTTTTTCTCGTTCTTTTGCTTTGTGTTGAACATACTCGTCACTCTCCTCAAAGTCTGCACATTAATAATTCATAATTTAGACATTGAAATCCAAATGATTATCCATTTAAAAAAATATCAATTTTAACCACTATCATTAATGTGGTGATTCATCACCTCGTACCTTAGAGCATCTCCGGTGACGCCCTTCTGATAGGGTCCTCGATCTAGCCAATCTCACCAAAGATCAGCCTCAATATTCCGTTCTTGATTTTATTTGATTTAGCATATCTCTTATTTTAGTTATTTATCTTTAGTTATTTTCCATATCTTTTGTAATCTTTTATTTTAATTATCTTGCTTGATTAGCAAGATAGGTTTAGGATTTAGGGTTTAGGGTTCTATCGTATTTAGGGTTTAGAATTCTATCGTATTTTCATTCATTGAGAATTCAGAAATAAAATACTTCTTTTCTCATTCTGGTTCCAAAACCCTAGAACTTCAACTAGGGAATTATCGATTACTTTCGGTTCAATCTTTGCGTGCTCTACAAATCTCTCGATAGGGAACTTAAACCCTATCAATTGGTGCTTCCATTGATTACTCTTCTCCCACCATAATCAATTTTCTCTCAAATTCACGTCCCCTATTGAAACCCTAGCTTTTGTTGCTTGAACACCTTCATTCACAAGCATAAACATATCATTCTCAAAATATCATGTCTTTTCCCAAGGAATCACAACAGCACCACCTATCCATCGATGATATACTCTTGGAATTAATATACTCTTGGAATTAAAACGAATGATCAACGCTCAAAATCAAGCCTTGGTGGAAAATTTCGAGCAGCAAACGCTGATCGAACAGGCTCCAGGCAGCCTTGCCGAGCGCTCACCTCCGCATCAGAGACCGAAGGAGCCGCCGGACCAACAGCCGGCCATGACACCGCAGCGGGGCTGGTGTCTTCCACCGTCGGTCACAAACCCACCGCTGGGTATCAAACCCTGGGCCGTACCAATTTGATAGGAATTAATATGAGATTAATTCCTATCTGGAGAAATTATATGAACAACCGCGACTTTGAGAGAATTATAGAGATTGGCGGTTTCTCCAAGAGGGAGAACCGAGGTAGAGAACGAGATTAATATTTTAATTCTTCATTCTGCTTGATAATAATAAAAGACTCTACACATATTTATAATATGTGTGGTACAAAAAGATCTCTATAAACTAGGAAAACAAATCAAAAGCAAATCAAATCCTAACCACTATGGAAAGTAAATAAAATCATAATAACTAAATAATACTAAAACATAAATAAACTAAATAAATATACGGAGAGAATATCAGCTCCCTTCCGGAATAAAATAGAATATCAGGTCCCTATCAACTCTCCCACCGTTGAAAACCACCTTGCCTTCAAGGTGGAAGTCAGAAAAATAATCTTCCATCTCGTTGTCGCCGTCTTTGTTTGGATCTTCGTTTGCAAACAAAATTATATCGTTTGGGACCGCAACGAGTGATGGAGAATCCGTCTTTGGACATGAGATCTCTTCCGGAACTTCAGTGACATAACCAATGATGACAATAGTGATTTTTGGACTATGGGATTTCGAAGGAAGCTTGGTTTCCACCAAAACCATTGGCTCATCCAGCTTTTGAGGTGATTCGTCATCAATTTTTACCATCTCTTCGATGATGGGACCAGACTTGACATTTATTGTTGACACATCGTCATTTTTTGCAATTGCAATAGTCTCGACGACAGAATCAGATGTGGCCTCCTTTTTAGCCATGACCTCCTTTTTTGCTAAATATGCAACTACCTCCGAAATTTTGTTGAGAAGTTTATTCGTCTCGGCGAAGTAAATGGCATCCTCATCAAAGTTATGATAAACAACATCCAGAAATTCTTGCCATGAGCAATTAGGATTCGAGCGTCGATACTCATGGAGCCATACAGATGCTGGATGGTCAAAAAATAACCTCACAAAAAATAAACGATCAGTATCAGAAAACAAATGATAGTCAAAATACTCCTGAACATCCAAAATCCATCTCACGGGGTTAACACCAGAAAATCGAGGAGGAGAGTCTGGAGGAGAGTTCGACAGCAAGACGGACATGGTGGTTGAAATAAATAGGAGGATGAGAACCTAATGAAAGCACCAATTTGATAGGAATTAATATGAGATTAATTCCTATATCTGGAGAAATTATATGAACAACCGTGACTTTGAGAGAATTATAGAGATTGGCGGTTTCTCCAAGAGGGAGAACCGAGGTAGAGAACAGTCTTTTGGATTCGATGGATTCCATGACAACGGAAGTGACCTCTTGTGAAGATGATGAATGGAGATGTGCAATTATTCAATCTGGTTCAATAATTCTTGTTCACCCCTCATTTTGCATCAGTGAAGAGATTTTTGGGATTGATGCAAACCGGTTTTTGGAGGCTTTATGCAGGCATGCTCATCATCAAACTATAAGTTTACCTGAATCAGTTGGTGACAAACAACGAGACCACTACTTCGATCCAGGAGGTTCTTTTGCTGTCAAATTTGTTGATAGGCTCATTGATAGAAAGAAAATATTCGGCAAATTCCTTTCAGAAGTCAACTCCGAGCTGCATTTTTTTCCAGCAACTTTAGAGGTCAAAAAGATGTTACTCAAGCTCTTGTCCTACTGTCAGCAATCGGTCAGTGGCCTTCTGTCCGCGAAAATAGCCAGACAATTCTGTGGACGATTTCCAACAACATTTCCTTACTTTCCGTCTTGAGGGCAAGGTGATTTTCGAGGGCGGGAGAGTTGATAGGGTCCTCGATCTAGCCAATCTCACCAAAGATCAGCCTCAATATTCCGTTCTTGATTTTATTTGATTTAGCATATCTCTTATTTTAGTTATTTATCTTTAGTTATTTTCCATATCTTTTGTAATCTTTTATATCTTGCTTGATTAGCAAGATAGGTTTAGGATTTAGAATTCTATATAATAGAATTCTATCGTATTTTCATTCATTGAGAATTAAGAAATAAAATACTTCTTTTCTCATTCTTGTTCCAAAACCCTAGAACTTCAACTAGGGAATTATCGATTTCTTTCGGTTCAATCTTCGCGTGCTCTACAAATCTCTCGATAGGGAACTTAAACTCTATCACCTTCCCACTAGGACTTCCCACACAAAATTCATGCCACGTCATCACTAGGACTTCCCATTGCACTAGGACTTCCCGCAATAAAATTAAATTCACAATTATTCAATTTAAGGAATTAAAATTTACGGAATTAAAATTTCGACACGAATACGAACGCGGAAAAGCGAATATTTCATTAAAAAAAAACATACATTCTTCGAAAAAAAAAATTACATAGTCAATAAAAAAAATTAACCACTTCAACGTCCACCCCTCCGCGTCCAAACCTCTTCGATGATATCCTCTGCTTACCGTTGGCGACGAAACCGATGGCGGGACCAATGCCATTGCACTGATCGTTGAACAGGGGCGACGACTGGAGGACGTTGAGGTCGTTGTTCGACCCGACGACTCCAAAATAAGCATGACATATCCACAATCGGTAGTCAGCTACGGCTTCAAGGATCATCGTGGGATGCTTGGCTTTGAAGCCGGAAGTGTGGATCCCTTTCCAGGCGGCGGGGCAGTTCTTCCACTCCCAATGCATACAATCTATGCTGCCCAACATCCCAGGGAACTCGTGCACCGACCCGTGCATATTTATCAGCTGTTGGCAGTCTACGGGGCTCGGACTCCGAAGATAGCGATCCCCGAATATCGCTCTAACGCCCACTCAAAAATTCTGCAGACACTCGACGGTTGACGACTCGCCAATGTGTAGGTACTCGTCGAACATGTCGGCCGGGCCTCCGTACGCCAGCTGTCTGATTGCGGCAGTGCACATCTGTAAGGGCGTGTGTCCGGGTTTGCCAGCCGCATCCTCCCTGATCCTGAAAACTCATATCTTCTCTCTAAAGCACCAACGATATGCATAAACAACCGACGATGCATCCTAAAACGTCGCCGGAATAAGGCATCCTTAAAACGCGGTTGCGGAGCGAAGTAGTCCTCATACAACCGCATATGTGCAGCAATGTGGTCCCGGGGTACATGACGTCGGTGATGGATCGGCCGAGGTACCGCCGCCTGCTGCCGCCGCTGCTGCCTCTGTCGTAACAATCGATCAATCGCCCCGTCCATAGCAACATCCAATTCATCTTCACTATCACTATCACTATCACTAGCGCCTCCGCCACTACCACCCGCACGACTACTAGCCATTCTAGAAATATTTGAAAATAGAGTTTAGAGAGAGAAACTTGTCAACACAAGTGGTGTGAATGAAATAAAGTTCAACGAGCCCTATTTATAGAATTTTTTAAAACAAAAAAAAAAAAACAAATTTAATCGGACACCCACGCCACAGCGGCGGACGTCCGGTCGGATGGGCGAGCCCATCGGACGGGCAAATGGGACGGGCGTGTCCTACCATTCTCCCACAGCGGCGGACGTCCGGTCGGACTTCCGCGACGTCCTACCGCGACGTCCGCTGTAGGAGATGCTCTTAGACTTAGACATGAGGTCAAGCCAATCCTTGGCCAGTTCCCTAGTTGTTTAATGCCTGACTTTTGAGACAAAAGATTAATGAGGGAGTACAATTTTTTAAAATGTTAGAAAGAGAATTTGAAATTAACTCTTCTTAATTAAGAACTTTGCTTTTGGCTTCTATATTTTTGCTTTCTTTTTTCTTTGACGGAGTTGATCTTCATTCTTCTATATTGAGTAGGTAAAAAAATGTCAGTAAAAATTTATTTTATAGAATAAAGCCAAACTAGTCTAAAAGTGCAATTGATGGAGTACTATTCATATTCTTTTCTGTGTTTGAGACTTTATATTTTATACTTCAAAGTTTAATTCTTTTATTGCTACTTGATCTTTATTTTTCACATAAAAATTATTCAAAAATATTCAAGGGAAAACAACGAAAAACGCCCTCAAAGTTTGATCAAATTCTGATATATTTCTTAACTTTAAAAAATAACTAATTAATTAGTAGTAGTAAATCATAACTTTGACAATTCTCTAAATTATCCCATCGAGTTAAATTTTGTAGAATTGAGTGTGACATGGACCCCAGAATTGAGCATGACGTGAACGTAATGCATCAATATTCCAAAATCTCAAAAAACTTATTCAATTCCACCGTCCGCGTCATACGTTCTCGGCGTCCATGTCAGGTTCAATTCTCCCCAAATTCAACTTTATGGGACAATTGAGAAAATCATCAAAGTTACAATTTAATTGGTCATTTTTTAAAGTTAAACGATAGACTAGATATTGACCAAAATTTGTTATTTTTTTTTTTGTTATTTTTCTAATATTCAATTACTCTAACTTAAATGCTACTCTCTTCGTCCCCAATTAATTAACACCAATTTCATTTTTCGCCCATTCCCAGTTAATTGACATCATTATTTTTTAGAGTACTACTATCTCCGTCCCCCAAATTTTGACACAGTTTACCATTTCGGTCCGTCCATGAAAATTTGACACACTTCACTTTTACCATTTTTGGTAGTGGACCCCATATTCCACTAACTCATTCCTAAACACATTTTATTATAAAACTAATATTTTAAAAGCAGGACTCACATCCCACCAACTATTCCAACTCACTTTCCATTACATTTCTTAAAACCCGTGCCGGGTCAAAGTGTGTCAAAATTTGGGAGACGAAGGTAGTATTACTTTTGGTAATGGACCTCAAATCCATTAATTTATTCCATCTACATTTTATAATAAAAATAATATATACAATTAGAACTCACATTCCGCTAACTTTTCTCACTCATTTTCTACTACATTTTTAAATATTTATACCAAGTCAAGCGGATGTCAATTAATAGGGAGACTGAGGGAGTACTGGTGCTCCAAGTCTTAGTATGCACCTATATATGAGCACAAGGTTGTGCTTATTCATACTAATATGTAGGAAAATATTATGGATTAAATTCATTTTTTTCGACTTAGAAATTATGGTGGGAACTGAGAATTCTATTATACCCAATTAAATAACCCAACTTACCTAGAAAATGAATTCATTTTCGTTCTACTGAAAAAAAAAGAAAAAACTAGTATTACCGCAAATCCTGAATCTTAAACACTAGGCGCCTATCAACATTTTCAAGAATTCCCAAATCATCATGATCTTGATCTTGAAACGACATATTCAAATCCAAGATACCGCCCGCCTCCTCCTCTTTCCGATCATCACCAGGAGAAGACCCCCTCGATCTGGAGCTGAAACTCTCGCAGCTCAACACAACAATGGCATCGCAGAGGCCAACCTCCTCCCCATTCTGATCAACAATCCTCCCCTTCTCGATCGCCCTCTTGATCCCCATCTGCGAGCACTGATCCGCCTCCTCCAAATCCTCCACCAAGAAAACTCGGTGTGGATCCGCCGCCGCCGCCGCTGCAAACCTATCGATGAAGCTCCTGCACTCGTCCCTCCCCCGCTTGTTCCGGCAATCCGAATCCACGAAGCTGCTCAGCCCGAATGATGCGAAGTTTGAATGTGAGCCGAACACGATCTTGGCCAACTCTCTGGCGATCTTCTCCTTGGCTTGGTTCTGGTCCGGGCCGAGGAAAAGGAGCCATGTCTCTTCTTTAACGTCGCTGCTCTGGCTTTTCCTCCTCAGCATTCCCGACCTGCACTGCAGGACTGTTCCCGCGATCTCCGGGATGATCTCCTTCTGCCATGGAACCTTCTCCTCCAGCGCGTTGCATAGGAGATTCAGATTCTCTGCGTTAAATTCTTTGAACCTTTGTGCTCCGTCCGTGTCCATGGCGTCTCCGAGTGATGGTGGTGACGAGGATGAAGGTGTTTTGTGAACCGAGCTGCAGAATGAGTTCCATTTTTTGCATAGCTCCTTCATCGCATCAGATTTCTGAAATAAAAAATTAGTTAGTTATTGCTATGAAGTAAACAAGTAAGATAAGACGAAGAAGGACTTGTGTGCGTGCGCTGGCCTAGTAGTAGTCTGGTTACTGCCTGATGTCAAAGGTCTCGTGTTCGAATTCACTGTGACGTGACCTTTAAATTTTTAGTTTATTTTTCAAAAAACAAAGAGGAAGGACTAAGTGAAGGCCTAACACTACTAAAAAGCATGATATTTATCCGCTGTCATTCGGTAACTATGATGCACGATAACAATAATCGAACGGACATTCCTTGTCGGTGAGATTTTACCAACGTGCAATTAATCGAACGGACTTGTGTACCAACGGAAATATCCAACGTGCAATTAATCGAACGGACTTGTATAGCAACGGAAATATCTTCGCTTTTTGTAGGGGTATGATTATTTTTGGACTTTATAGTATACAATACTAAAACACGAGATAGGTAGGCACCTGGTCTTTGTCATTTAGTCTTCTACTTTCATCTTTAAGCCAAGAAGGCAATCTCGACAAGGCTGGGCCGTTAGCACCGGCTTCCATGTCTCGTACTTGGCCGTGGAATTTCTCTGAACATTCCACACAGCAAGAAAGCTTCATCTCTCCATTTTCTCCACCTTCACTCTTCTCATCGCTGAACCAATACACAGAAATTTGTAAATAAGTATTTACACACTCATAATCAACTTAGGTTATAGTAATGATAAATCTTGGAAAACAAATATACCTGTGGGAAACAAGGGTGAAAGCCAAGCTATTAACAGGAATGGTGAGAGGGTGGAGCCCCCAAACAGTTTGGAGAGAGTGGTAGCCATTTCTACACTTGATGTAAGTTTGGAATGTGGCGATCCCCATCAGCCAAAACCTCTCCATCTCCCCAACGCTCCAAACCAATCTCCCAATCTCCATGATCATGTGCTCCACAGAGCAGTAGTAGCTCCCTTCCCTCTCCACATAATCACTGATCCATTTCAAATCTCCAAGATACAGCACCACCCCTCTCCCGACAAGGCTCTGCACGAGGCGCGTGAGCTCCCTTATCTTCAGCTCCACCTGGTCGCGGTGGAGGTTGCTGAACGTGTAGAGCGGCGGGATGCTTATGAACTTCACCTCTTTTAACGACTCCGCCACCTCCCCTCTCTCAACCCTTTCCATTAAAGCTTTCACAGTAGCTTCTAAGCTGGATGTGTTCTCCCCAACTAAGGCCAAGCTCCTTTTCTCCTTCTTGAATAGTAAAGTGTCGATTATGACATCCAAATCTTCGTTCCTGGCTGGAGATGAGGAGAGGGTTTGTTTTGGTGTAGGAGAGGGAGAGGAGGAGGTGGAGAGGTGCAAGGAGATTGCTTTCTCGACGTTGATCTTGACCTGCGTGCTCGAGAACCCGGCCTCTCTCATGACCCTGCTCACGCTGGGGTCGTCGAGGATGGAGATGATGAGCTGCTCGAGCTCGATCTTCACTGCAAGGAGGGGTTGTTGCTGTTGCTGCTGCTGCTGCTGGATGTTGTCTCCGCGGCGCTGGTGGGCCTGGGCGCGCTTGAAGGCAGCGACGAGGGCGTTGGAGATGGCCGGGGAGGGGGAGGAGGAGGCCGGGAGGCGGTTGAGGGCCACGTTGAAGCAAAGCTCGAGAGCCTTGCACTGGAGGGGGTGGGAGTGGGAGTCGAGGCAGGCCACGCGGAAGAGGCCGCCGGGGGAGGCGGAAAGCATGGTGTTGGCCACGTGGAGTGGGGTCACTTGTGCATGGCCGCGACGCTTCGCCAGCACCACTGCTTGCTTCACCATCCCGGCTGCCTCCGCCGTCAGGGCTTGCTGCACCGCAGAGCTGCCGCTAGCTCTCATTTTGCTTCAATTACTAGTTATGTTGCATGAAAACGGAAATAAACATTAGTGGATGTTGCGTTTGTTGTTGGGGAATTTCTTATAAATATAGATAGAGGAGAATGGGAATTCTTTTCTTGTAGATGAGGTAAAATAAAATAAATTTTTGAATAAAAGTAAAAGTGTGTTATCCGATTTGTGACACTTATGTTTGGGTGTGTAGGAATACATACATATATGTATGAGGAATAATGTATGGTTGTGATGGCAATTATAGAAATAGTGCATTAGTCCAAAGTCGAATGTTGCAGTGGGAAAGTGGAATGCATGTGCTGACAAGGAGGAGGAATACCAAAGGCAAATCAGCTTTATCTCTATCTCATTCTTTCTCCATACATTTTATAATCATTTTATTCTATGCATATATATTTATTGTGGTGTTAGTGGGACTCTACCTTTCATGCAGATTATACACTACTTAAATTAATATAATCACCATTTCTATGATTCTTTCGCTCCTTTTGCACTTGTGTGATGGAGTGATTGCAATTTGTACCATGATTGTTCATCCTTATGAATGTGAATACCACTAATATCTCATTATTATTTCTTTATGATTCTATATTAGAAATTTGGAGGCGAACATAATTTGCTTGACATTTAATCAATATCTACTATTCTCTAATTATTGGAGAATGTTTTATCATTATAACCAAGTGCAACTTTTCCTTTTATCCCAATCAATGCAGGTGGTTGTAGTTCTATAGTTATCTGAATCGGGTAAAAAGTTTTACAAATTTTTTTTACCAAATGATGAATAAAATAACGCTTTAATATTTTGAGTAGTTTATGGGCACAAACACAAAAATATGAGTATGGTAGAATGAATAAACACAGAAAACGAGGAGGTGAAAAAGTGAAGCAAGGTGTGGGGGCTGTCTGTTTGAAGGAATCGGGAACTGTGTACGATTTTGCTTCTTCAACCAAGCGAATAAAGCCTCTCTCCATTTACCTAAAGTTTATAAAGCTTTGCATGCAACCTCCTTTTCTCTATTTTGCATGGGGATTATGAACTTCCTAACCATTCCCTCACCCCTCTCTTTCTCTCTTATAATAAAACAAATGATTAATTAGAGTGGAACAAGCCAATGACAACTTCGTGTATACTAAATTTTAAAAATTGATTGAGTATCTATTATTGATTTTGAATTTTAAACGGTCTTGATTACAATATGCAGCGACACTGTATATTACATTGAAGACGTTGCGGGCATTTGTGATATTATTTTTGATGTGCTAAGAGTATGATAGAGTATATGATTCATTGTTGTTAATTCATTTCCAAAAACAATTGAAATTTGAATATACCCACTTTATATCTCATAAATATACAAAATTAAAGTTAATTTGTTGCTGCATCAATTTTGATTATAACCACTAGAGGACAATTGTAAAAAGTAGTGAAATTTACGATTTTATATTTCAGTTTCAAAAAGTTATAGAGTTGACTAAAATTAACAAAAAAATGTGATTTAAATGATAAGAGTGAACTACAAAAATGGTCCCTGGACTATGGGTTTATCTCGCCCATAGTCCCTGGACTTTAAAAATATCGCCAGTAGTCCCTGGACTAAGGGTTTATCTCGAAATTGGTCCTTTTGGCTTTTTTTGGTACGAAAATACCCTTTGATATTATTTTGGGGGGTTTGGGCAATTTGGTCTTTTTACACTTTTACATTTTAAATCTGATATTATCTTAGTTATGTACTAACTTTGATATTATTTCAAAATTATCATTCTTCTTCCATTTTGTTATCCTTCACTGAATTTGTTTTTTTTTATTTCAATATTAGATTTAATTTTATAAAATTAAATTTAATATTTAGATTTTAAATATCAATAAATTTTTTTAATGAAAACTATTAATTCATGGACACTATAAATATTGATTAAAACTATTAATTTTTATTATTTAATATAATATTCAATTGAATTGAAGAAGTACAGAAAAATAATATTAATCATGATGGAAAAATAAGAGTTATTCTATTTAGCCTCCGTTCGGTTGTTATAATTGCTTGTGATTAAATATTATGAAGTTGACTAAAAATTTGATCTTACTAAAAATTTTATATAGGAGTATTTTTGTTGAAATTTTCCAGTAAATTTTGATTGTTTTCAAATTAATAAACTATAATTATATTAGTCTTACATTAGATGCATATTTATTTCAGAATAAATTGTGTTATATAATCTATTTATAATTAAAGCTACTGTATTAAATATTGATTAAAACTAACGCGTTGTCATACCTTATTGATTACATAGTACTATACACTATCAAATATTGATTATAACTATTAATTTTTGCTATTTAATATTTTTTATAATTAAAAAAATTTATTGATATTTAAAAATTAAAATTTAAAATTTTGTAAAATTAAATCTAATATTGAAATAAAGAAACAAAGTGAATGATGACAAAAGGAAAAAAGGATGATAAATTTAAAATAATATCAAAGTTAGTACATAGTTGAAATAATATCAGATTTAAAATGTTAAAAGTGTAAAAATACCAAATTGCCCAAACCCCCCAAAATAATATCAAAGGGTATTTTCGTACCAAAAAAAGCCAAAAGGACCAATTTCGAGATAAACCCTTAGTCCAGGGACTACTGGCGATATTTTTAAAGTCCAGGGACTATGGGCGAGATAAACCCATAGTCCAGGGACCATTTTTATAGTTCACTCAAATGATAATTATTCCAAAATAACCCTTGTTAATGTAGGTCCAGTGGATAACGCCAAGACGTCAATTGTGTTACAATAACGTGAAATTCGCATTGCGCTTGTGAAACAGGCTGAGGAGTGGTCTTTCTATTGTTTTTCCGGATTTATTTTTAATTTCCGTGATTTTGTTTTATTTCCTTTAAATTATTAGGGCTATCTTTTTATTGTTTTTATTTTTAATTTATTTTCCTTTAATTTATTAGGGTTTCCAAACCATTTATAAATAGTGGATTTCATTTTGACTTATCACATCTCTGTATATATGTATACAAGATGTATTATTGTATATATGGAATGGCTCATAATTATTTAATTTACATCGAGTTTATTTTTGGGGCAATACCTTGTTTGAGCTGCATCCTGATTTTTCTCAGCGTGTTAGGTATAGAAAGATGAACCCATGCATTGGTCACCATCCATTTCATATCAATCTCTATCTTTGATATTCAATTCGGATAAGAAATAAAAGGGATGAAAAGAATATTAGTATAACTCAATAATTTAGCAACCTAATTGATGAAATGGATGAAAAGAATAACTCAATAATTTTCATCTTAATGAATCATTTACATTTCTCTCTCCCTTTTAACCTAATGCTTTCTTGAACATAAAGAAAGGTCAAACGACAAAACCAATACACTTCAATAATATACATTGTGAAAATAATAAAGCTAGCAATCATAAATAGCTAGGATCAAAATTCTGAGTTTATGTGTGTGCTCTACTTCTAGGAAAGGAGAAAAGTGCACTTTAATTCTCTGTAGAAGTGAAGAAAAACTGAGAAGGTTCTGCTCAGGGGACCCAAGACATGATAAATTCTGCAAGCAAGAATATTTCGAAATTGTTGTATACTACTCAAGATTTGTCTTGTCCCTACATATATGTATTTGTATAGATGTATGTATGCATGAAAACACATAGTATATACATGTACAGTATATGTGTATATGTTAATATGGGTATGTATAAATCACCTTGATTTTTAGGGTTTTTGCCTTATGTATTTGATGTGCACCTTTTCATGTATAAATATAGCTAAGTATTATCTTCATTCAAAGGTAGTCTCAGTCAAAAAGGGGTCTTCCTATCTTTGATGGCCTAAAAAGACATCCAAATTAAGAGCACCCAAATAAACTGTATGAATTATGA
Source organism: Salvia hispanica (assembly GCF_023119035.1). Classification (NCBI taxonomy): domain Eukaryota; kingdom Viridiplantae; phylum Streptophyta; class Magnoliopsida; order Lamiales; family Lamiaceae; genus Salvia; species Salvia hispanica. Next base: position 31,240,072 of record NC_062965.1, on the reverse strand, counting down.
AAAGTTCTCTACTACCACTAAAGCACTCTCGTTTGAACCAAATTTAACTCTCTCTCTTTATGTATATATGTTCCTTTTGATAACTATTTGACCCTTGCTTTGATGTCTCCCTAAGTAAAGAAACCTTGTTCAAATAGGTTAAATCTAGATAAAGCTACCAAAACTATTAGTCATATTAAATTTAATTATCTCTTCACATATCTAGCTATCTAAATTCTCTTCACCAGTCCACACTCTACACTATATTTGTTGAGAAGAATAAAAGAAAAGTATAAGTGTGTGTCAGGAGATAATAGAGGATTAGCACCCCCACTAATTATCTTTTCTCTCTCTTGCTTAAAGTAGATTAAAAGCACTATTAACGAAAAGCAATGTATGGCACTATCTACTCAAAAGACTTATGCTTTTCGACCTTCAAATACGCGTAAGGGGCCATGTGGGGGCTAAAGCGATTTAATTTCTTTTCTAAAACACATTGATTTTAGGTCTTCTAATCTAATTATGTGAGAGCGAATATATAATTATGCACAAAAAAGTTTGTATTTGTTGGTGATGATTATCTAATTTAACTATAATTAAACAAGTTGGGCTAGCTTGAATGTATCTCCGAATTAAATAAGTAATGTAATGAAAATGACACAGCCTTTAATTAGGAGATAGATCAAGATTGATGAAGATTAAAGTGAATGACTACATGTTTTAGATTAATTGGCGTTTGATCCTGTTTTTTTGCAGCGTTTCGTTGTGAGACGTATATTTGATTCGGTTCTATATATGTTTTTGGTTTGAAAAAAGAAACATTTTTAGCGCAATAACTATTTCACCAAATTTTTATTATTATATGAGAGTGGTTGGAAGCATATGTGTATTAAAGGCACACAACAAGGGGAAAAGTTGTTGCGATTTCCACATGACAGCCTTCTTAATGCAAAGGTGACGGAATTACGTAACTCATTCTCCTTTTTCCTCTAAAGTTTCCTCACTAGTTTTTCTCTTATGCTGTCGGAACATTAAATTATTCCCCTAATTGATGCTTCCTCCGTCTGTGATTAGAGACCTGGATTTTTCTATTTTGGTTCGTCCGCCAATAAGAATCTTAATTCACTTTTACTATAAATATCAAGGGAAATCCCACATTCCACTAACCCTTTTCACTCACATTCTACTATTTTTTTTATCCACTTTTCTTTATATTTCTTTACACCCGCCCCAAACTCAAATGAGTAATACCCCCTCCGTCCACCAATAATCGTCTAATTTTGCCATTTTCGTTCATCTACCAATAAATGATCCACCTTCCGCTAGCATTTTTCATCCACTTTTTACCATGTGTGTTATGCCTTATGAGAGTGTGGGGTCTATTCTACTTTTGTTAGTGGAGAATCGGACTCACCTCATTAGAGAAGAAAAAGTTTCCTTAAATAGATTGTTTTACTTTTAAAGGAGATTCCAAAAGATACGGAGGGAGTACATTTATTAAAATCTGTGTCCTATCAAATTTGGCCTTTTAATTATTGACGCAGGGAGTAATATTTTGGAAAAGAGACTTCCGAAAGGTGTATGAGCAAATAAGTGATCGGTAACTGTCGTATTTACCTAGCATAATTCGAACGCGAAGTCTAGTGTTCAGTATTGTTTGGCATTGAAAAAATCAAGAAATGAAAAAATAATAAGAGCCCCTAAATAGGCTAAGCACTTAAGTACTCGGTCGGTGACAGTCATGTAGACGCAGGAAAAATCTCGCAAAATTTTCACCTAAAAATTGGGCTGCTTCCACTCACTCTTGAAATACTATTGGGCCATGAGAGAATGAGAAAATATCTCATTTATATCGGTGGGGAAGTTGGGTTCAAGCTTTGGGTTAGTGGGATTGGGCTGCCACAAATAAAATGGGCCTTCAACTTGGGCTAGTCAGTTGTACAGGTAGAATAGTTAAGGGCGACATGTCTTATTTATCCACAGTAGTTCATTTATTGAAAAATTGAGGTACGACCATACTAAATAGATTTGACACATTGAGCAAGCCTTGGATTACACTTAATACCCAAATTTCTAGCTTACTCAATTTTTACTCATTACCAATCTGATCGTCCAAAACCGTACCTCAACACTAACTACAAGTTCAAGTCATTTTGCCCATCTGATTTTTGGACAAATACGTTGATTTAGTCTAATAATTATGAAATTTGTAACAGTTTTAGCTATCGCCCAATAAAAGAAAATTTCTATATAGAAAATGTAATATTTGGCTAAAATTTTTAAAACGTCACTCTAATGCTCTCTTAGAATAAAATGCATTTGTTTCTTCCATGCTGTCATTTTCGGTTACTATGCTTTTTAATACTCCCTCTGTCCTATACATATAAACTGAATTTCTGTTTTATAAGAGGTAGAAATATTTCATATTTAATTATAGAATTTATTTATCTTTTCTTTTACTTTATTATTTATTGATCTCACCATCCACTATATTATTTCAACTAATTTTTCTTCTTCACTCTTACTTTACCAATTACCCATTAAAACTCGAGCTATCCCCAATTAGCCTAGGACAGAGGAGTATCTGAATATTGATGTACTATGCTAAAACTGTTTTCTACTATTTTACAAGAATTAGTTATATAATAAAAATATGAGTCGGTAGAGAATGTTGAAAATGCTAATTACATGTCACCCGCATTGTGGAAAAGCAAAGCAATACAATAAAACTGCCAAAACGGATTAGACAAGGAAATACAATATTGCAGCGTGCATCCATGGTCTTACTCTTACAGTTACAATCCACCTACATTCCATCCATCCCATATTTAACTACCTCAAACCCTCTCAATCCATGGCAAACACAGCAATCAAAATTCAATGGCCTCGAAGCCCTCGAAGCCGAAGCCCCTCACCTCCTCTTTCCTCCTCTTCTTGATAGCCCTCTTAGTCTTCACCACATACTACCTAAGACAGCTTCACGACGACTTCCAAATCTACCCCAAACCATCACTGAATCCAGCCTGGTACGACGTCGTATCACGGGAAATGGGGCACGAGTGGTTCAACATCGGGCTGGTGAACATGGATGAGGACGAAGCCGCAGCGTTGGTGACTAAAGGGAGGGTTTTGAAGGTGGAGATGGGAACGCTGGATGAGGGGTTGCGGTGGTCGGACTTGTTCCCAGAGTGGATCAACGAGAGCTCGACGAAGACGAGGTGCCCGGAGCTGCCCATGCCGGAGTTCGGGAGGTACGAGGAGCTGGATGTGGTGGTGGCTAGGGTTCCTTGTAGGGTGTGTGAGGGGAGTGGGTGGAGAGATGTTGCTAGGTTGCATGTGAATTTGGTGGTGGCTAATTTGTTGGTGAGGAGTGGGAGAGTGGGAGGTGAGAGGCCGGTTTTGGCGGTGTTTTTAGGGTGTTGTGGTCCGATGTGGGAGATTTTCCGATGTGATGATCTTGTGTTGCGAGTTGGTGATTCTTGGATTTATAGACCTGAGTTGAGGAGGATCAGACAGTTGGTGCACCTCCCGGTCGGAAGTTGCCAGGTCAGCCCGGCATTAGCACAATCCGGTGAGCTACTGAACCATTACCCGTTTCGTTGAGGGAAAATTGTTAAATAAATCACAAAGAATGGTCAAATTTTGGTCCATTTGACACTTTTTTATTGAAAATAAATTACAAAGTTTGAGATTTTCGCTATTATTATCACATCCTTCCCTTCTTCCGGCGAATTACGTGCTGATGTAGCAACCAATTTAAATATGTGGACGTCATTTCGTACTTAATTTTGAATATTGTTTTGTTAATGTGTTTTAAACCGATTGCTACATCAACGATTAATTGTTAAAAAAGAAGTATTTTATAATAGTGAAAATCTCAAACTATGTGATTTATTATTTTAATTTTGAAAAATGTAGGAAGAACTCGAATTTGACTATCTTTCTAGTTTATTTGGCAATTCGCCTTTCTTTAGGAACCCTTTTTAGCCCCGTTTTACCTTTTTGGACATAAAATTATGTGAGTTTTCCATGCTCTTATACATAGGATAATAAATCATTAAAAGCATAGTATGGTAATTCCTATAGTAGGAAGAAAGTTGGTTTGATTACTTTGATATACTAGACGAAGGAGAGTTGTTTCTTGAGTAATATAGTTAGCAAATTAATCTAACTAATTGAGATCAAAATTAAAAGGTTGGTTGTGTTTAGGTTCAGAATTAAGAGGTGCAGAGGCATACGCGACAGTGCTACATTCCTCAGAAGCATACGTGTGTGGAGCCATAGCTCTAGCACAAAGCATCCTCCAAACAAACACGACCAAAGACCTCATCCTCCTCGCCGACGACCACATCTCCCCCGAATCAATTGAAGCCCTCCGATCAGCCGGCTGGAAGATCAAGCGAATCCGACGGATACGAAGCCCTCAGTCGAGGAAGAACTCCTACAACGAGTGGAACTACAGCAAGCTCCGCCTCTGGCAGCTCCTAGACTACGACAAGGTCATGTTCATCGACTCTGACCTCATCGTCACCAGAAGCCTCGACCACTTCTTCACCCACCCGCAGATCTCCGCCGCCCCCAACAACAAGGAAATCTTCAACTCGGGCCTCATGCTTCTCGAACCTTCCCTGTGCACCTTCAGAACTCTAATGAAGAGAAGGTTCGTGATAGGAATTTATAGGATTTTATGTGTGCGATGCAAGGTTTAATTAATTTTTCAAAAACTAATTTATGATCTTTTTTATACTTATTTTTGTTTCGCTTGCAAACAGGTGGCTGGTTCGCTCCTACAATGGTGGCGACCAGGGCTTTCTCAACGAGATGTTCCCGTGGTGGCACCGCCTCCCCAAGAAGATCAATCACCTCAAGTTCTTCCGGTCGGATGGGGGCCATGAGCACCGGATAGCGGATGATGCCTACGCATTGCACTACCTTGGAATGAAGCCGTGGATGTGCTACAAGGACTACGACTGCAACTGGGACAAGGCGGCCACGCGGAGATTCGCCAGCGACTCTGCCAATGAGAGGTGGTGGCGCGTGTATGACAGCATGCCGGAGAAGTTGAGGCAGTTCTGCGCCTTGACGCCGGAGGCGGATGCCAGGATTAGAAACAATAGGGTTAAGGCAAAGCGTGCTAAGTTTGGTGATGGACACTGGAGGATCAAGGTGAAGGATCCCAGGCAAATTCACTTGTCATGATTACTTTGTTTGTTATATATGTGTGTATATATTTACTTTGATCAATTGCCTAGACATCATTGAACCAAACTCAAAAATCATATTTTTTATATATTTACTTTGATCAATTGCCTAGATATAATTGAACCAAACTCAAAAACCATATTTTTCCAAATAGTATATGAAGTTGAGTACGTGGTAAACAGTTTATAAACTTTACCTCCATGTTCGTTATTTGGTACTCTCTCCGTCCCAAAAGAATATGAACATTTGGTTCGGCGCAGGTTTTAACGTATAATTGGAAAAGTAAGACAGAGATAGAATTTTTTTTTATTAAATTATTGTTAGTGGAGAATGAATCTCACCTCATTAGAAGGAAATGAGTATCCAAAAATTAGAAAGTTCATACTTTTTAGGACGGACTAAAAATGAAATAGTTCATAGTATTTTTCAATGACGGATGAAGTATTTTAGATATACTATTGTTGCACTGTATACTTGTAGTTGGTTTTAGTGGTAATAAAAGGTGCATCCAGTTTGTGGTGCCGCTACAAGAACATATTTTCGCGTTTAAACTGATATCATAGTGTAAAAACCACGCGTGTCGTATGCACGTCTCCAAATCTACTCAATAGGATCTGTTTGTTCCAACAGGAGTAATCATTTATATAAGGTAAGTGCAGATGTCGCTCCCACGAATAGGGGTGAGAAAAAAAAACTGAAAACCGAATATCCAAACCGAACCAAACCGAAATTTTGAAATTCGGTTCGGTTTTTTCGATTTTTCGGTTCGGTTCGAGCGAAAAAAAAAACTGAAAAACCGAATTATATTTTAAATAAAATAGTATATATATTTATTCTATTATATCAGGGGAGTGTTATATTGCTAACTCAAACTTAATTGCTAACTACAACTAAATAATAGTCATTATATATTCAAATTAAAGACCTAGATCATCAACCCTGAAATGTCAATACGATCAACAAAAAAAGTCAATAAGACCATAGAATTAATTCCAAAAAATATCAATAGGGGTATTAATGTCAATTAACTACAAAATTAGTTATAACTAACTTTTAAAAGAAATCCCAAAATTTTAAATTCATATAACATATACTCCCTCCGTCCCAAATAATTTGGGACATTTTGACCCGGCACGGGTTTTAAAAAATATAATGGAAAGTGAGTTGAAAAAGTTGGTGGGATGTGAGTCCTACTTTTAAACTATTAGTTTTATAATAAAATGTGAGTAGGAATGAATTAGTGGAATATGAGGTCCACTACCAAAAATGGTAAAAGTGAAATGGGACAAATTATGTGGGACGGTCCGAAATGGAATACTTGGGTCAAATTATCTCGGGGACGGAGGGAGTATCAAATTAAAGATAATTTTATATGGATTCCAACGATATCCTACATGCATATGTTCCGACGTCAAAATTTGAAAAAAAAATTCAAAATTTTTTAATTTTTTTAATAAACAAAAATGTCAACATACTATATAAAATATGTCAATATAATACATGTATAATGTCAATATAATCAACGGGTTAACATTCTTAAAGCATTGTGTTAACATTCTCAAAGCATTGTGTTGATATTTTTGGAACACTATATTGACATTTTCATCCAAAACCCTAATTTGAAGTTTTTTTCTTATCTTTTTCGATTTAATTAATAAAAATGAAAATTACACGTGGAAAATTGTAGACCACACGTTTTCTAAACCCTAATTTGGGACATTTTGACCCGCACGGGTTTTAAAAAATATAATGGAAAGTGAGTTGAAAAAGTTGGTGGGATGTGAGTCCTACTTTTAAAGTATTAGTTTTATAATAAAATGTGAGTAGGAATGAATTAGTGGAATATGAGGTCCACTACCAAAAATGGTAAAAGTGAAATGGGACAAATTATGTGGGACGGTCCGAAATGGAATATTGGGTCAAATTATCTGGGACGGAGGGAGTATCAAATTAAAGATAATTTTATAAGGATTCCAACGATATCCTGCATGCATATGTTCCGACGTCAAAATTTGAAAAAAAATTCAAAATTTTTTAATTTTTTTCGATACAGCAAAAATGTCAACATACTATATAAAATATGTCAATATAATACATGTATAATGTCAATATAATCAACGGGTTAACATTCTTAAAGCATTGTGTTAACATTCTCAAAGCATTGTGTTGATATTTTCGGAACACTATATTGACATTTTCATCCAAAACCCTAATTTGAAGTTTTTTTCTTATCTTTTTCGATTTAATTAATAAAAATGAAAATTACACGTGGAAAATTGTAGACCACACGTTTTCTAAAATCCTATGGCCTTAAATTAGTTGTAGTTAGCAATTAAATGATGAGTTAGCAATTGATCACTCCCCTATTATATCATATATATAATATATATTCTTTTACTATATTTTATATAATATGTATTTATATATTCTATTAATTTTATATTATATATTTATATTATATTAGTATATATAAAATAAGATAAATTATATATATATATATATATATATATTAATATATGCTCCATATTTTTTTGCTTTTCCGGTTTTATTGAAAATTTTGGTTTTTCGGTTTAATTCGGTTTTTTTAGTTCGGTATTTTCGGTTTTTCGATTTTTCAATTTTTTTCTTTGGAGTCGGTTTTGGGTAGCAGCCGCCGCATTTATTGTACCCTAGGAGGGCGGGTTGTTACAAAAACGAACCGAAACCCGAATACATACCCCTACCCACGAGAAATAGTGATTGGACTTGGTGATCTTGCACACTAGAGAGAGTTAGCTAGGCAGCCACGTTCAGATTTATACAAACAAATCAATATTAATAAACCTAACCAAATTTAATAAATCCACGCAACAATCAACCAAAACATAGTAAAGGAAAAATAAATCCATAACCATAACAAACAATTTCAACTTTATTTACCCAAAAATCCAATACATTTTATATACCCTAAATTAGTCGAATATAATTGGTCGAGAAACTAAAGAAAGGGGAAACTAAAACTTCCTGATTTTTCGCCAAAAATGCAGCGGCCTCTAAGCTAACTGTCCGAAATGAGGAGGGAGTCTTTTTTCGTGTTTAGATTATGTGAGTTGCGCATTCAGTGAATGTGTGTTCAGGTTACGCATACAATCAGGGGCGTAGCTGCATGAAGGGGATAAGGGGCATTTGCCCCTCCTCAACATACTTTTTTTCATTATTTTATTTTATAATTTTTCCACTTTTTTCAATTTCCTCTATAAATGCTCCATCACAAATTCTTAAAATTTCTTTATATAAATATTTTTGCCCCTTCTGAATTGAATTTCTGACTCCGCCCCCTGCATACAATTACTACATTTAGTTGAATACGCATTCACCAAAAGGGTGTTACACATATAATTTTGTAAATTAGAAAAATAGTTCCCATATTGAGAACATCTCTTCTGTTTTATCCTAAATAAATAAAAAAAGCTGAAATTCAATAGATTAGTACTGTTACATAAATAGTTTTAACGCAATAAAATCGACATATTTGTTTATTTGATGTGAAGTGGGAGGACGTTGATGAGATATGTATTTTTGGAGTTTTGTGCCTTTAATGGATCGATTAGTGGATACCTCGATTAGGAGTAGATTGAATAGTGGATCGATTAGTGGGCTAATTACTGGGCTGGTGAGATACTTTAATTTTTGCTATGTTTGAGTTTGGGCCATTTGTAATTGGATAAGGAAATAATGAAATGTGGTCACTTTTTTAGAACCGTGAGTAAATTATAAACTTACAAAACATCCAAACTCAATGCCCCATGCATGAAATTGCCTCGATCTCATTAAATAAGACTAATAAATAGGTCTTTGAATTGGAGTCTATGTGTTGTGTGCATTATCAGGTTGGTTGAATGGTCTCTTTCTTGTAACTATATATATCAATACCTAATTAATGTAATTGACATTTCAAAGTAGATCAAGTCATATTTAGAGTTCTCCATCAACATTATATTCCACTTTTATCATTTCCGTATTTATTATGTTTTATTAATGTTCTGTACTAGTGTTATTTTTTGTAACACTTCAAAATGATATTTCAATTCCAAATTAGAACATCGATGATAATTTTATTTGCATGTTAACCTTATAGCATATTGTTATTTAAGATGAAAATTAATTTTATTTCATAATTAACATTAATTATATGTCAGTTTTCCATCGTTAAATATAAAGTTAGAAATTTCATCACGAACGTCACCAAACTAATTCATAAAGGTATTGATACCTTAATTGCATTTAATGTTTAAATGATCAATCAAATTCACATTAAAATTAAGAGAACCAACATTTGGTGGTTAACCTATATTTTTATTAATGCTTTAAAAAACCTATATTTCCATTAATAATAAATATCACAAAAAATAGTGCAAGATCGGATCGTGGTGAGAAGGCTTAAGATGTAAAATCCAAATATACATTTAACTGACATATTTGCATCTTTTATAATTATAAATACATTATCAATATTAGATTTGTAAAAAACTTCTCACTTTTTACATCGTTAATTTTTTTTTCTTTCCGGACCCTTACAAAAAGTTATCCCTTATTTATTCTCCATCATAATTGTCATTTATTGAGCTCATAATAAACCATGTTTTATAGGAGTAGAATAAATATACAAGTATACAACGCTAGCTAATCAATATTTGTTGCAAGGTTAGGACGTTTAATTGGTTGAGAATATTAAAACTATTTACCATCCCATATTACATATATTTAGCTCAAACGCTTGATAATGTATACAATAAGAAAACTCATCACACTCCTTAATGGCGGCGTCGAAGCCGTCAAGGCGGAAGCCCTTCACCTTTTTCGCTATTTTTTTCTTGGCAACACTAATCACATTCAACATCCAAAACCTAATCCAGAGGCATCAAGATGTCCAGAATGCCGTAAACCACCCCACACCAGCCACGAGCCTCAATTGGTTCGAGTTCATTGCACGAGAACTGGGACAAGAGGCCATCAACGTTGCATTGGTCAACATGGACGAAACGGCCTTTCCAGACAAAATCCCCATCAAAGGGAAGATTTTCAAGGTGGATTTCAACTGCGTGGATGAGGCAGTGCAGTGGTCCCACTTGTATCCAGAGTGGATCAGTGAGACCAATGCAAATTGTCCGAATGTTCCCATGCCCATGTTCGAAAACTACGAGCAACTCGACGTGGTGGTGGCTAGGGTTCCTTCGGATGAATTTGGTTTGAAGGATGTTTTTCGGTTGCAAGTGAATTTGGTGGTTGCTAACTTGTTAGTGAGATGTGGGAGAGTCCAAAGTGGGGTTATTAGTAGACCAATATTTGCTGTGTTTATAGGGGCAAGTGGGCCCATGTCGGAGATCTTTCGATGTGATGATCTTGTGTTGCACGATGCTGATTCTTGGATTCACAGACCTGAGTTGACAAGGATCAGACAGATTGTACGCATGCCTGTCGGAAGTTGCCAACTCAACCCTCCGTTACCACATAATGGTAAGCTTTACAAAAGTTAACCTAGCTATATACTCTCTTGTCCATAAAATAATGTTCATATTTACTACTCCCTCTGTTCCATAAATGATGTCTCACTTTTCTTTTCAGTTTGTTCCATTAAAGATGTCACATTTCCATTTTTGATAAAAGTTTTCTCTCACATTAATATAGAAATTATATTTTCTCTCTCCACTTTCACACACAAAACAAAACCTCCTAAAATCTTGTATCGTCCCACAAGTGTGACATCTTTTGTGGGACGGAGGAGTACCATTTTGTTCCGTCTAAATTTGTTTTATCCATTTTTGGCAAGTGGACTCCACTTTCCACCTAACTAATACTCCCTCTGTCCCAAGATATTAGACTCATATACCATTTTGGGGTGTCCCAACGTACTTGAGTCATTTATCTTTATGGTAAAAATTTATTTTATTACCAACTCCATTTACACCACTAAACAACATCTCCTAAATTCTTATGCCCAAAAGAAAGGGGTCTACTTCCTATGCCCAAAAGAAAGGGGTCTACTATATTGGGACAGATGGAGTACTATAAAAGTGGGATACTTAATACACTAACTTTTTCCACCTCTTTCCTTCACATTTCTTAAAACTCGCATTGACTCAAAATAGGACTTTACATCGTGAAAGGAAGTGAAGCACTTCTTATTTGGCACGAAATTTTATTCAATACGTATTGTTTTGTGAGTCAAGTGAAAAGAGATAAAATAAGAGTGAGAAAAAGTAGAGAAACTGATAATTCTATTTTAAGAAATGCATCATCTTTTATGGGACAACCTAAAAAGAATTTTTTTTTTTTTTTTTAAATTTTGAATGGTATGTGAGGAAAGATGGATCATGATTGAACTTTTCTTAAAATCAGAATACAAAATTATATCAGTTCGCAGATACGTTGATTCATTATATCAATTTCTGACTCAATATTAGCAACCAATATCTTTTGTAATGCCAACTACTAATATTTTAATGTATCAGATAATTAATGTGATTTTCAGTTATAGAAGCTCTAATTTTAAAAAAGTTGTCATAGGAACCGATCCCGGCCCTATACAGGAGGAGTATATGTTTATTAATTTATTGACTTTGTACTATGTTTAGGTAAAGAATTAGGGATTGAGAGGTTGAAGCAACCAAGAGAGGCTTATGCTACCATAGTCCACTCGATAGAAACCTACGTGTGTGGAGCAATAGCTCTAGCAAGAAGCATCATCAAACTAAACACAACCAAAGACCTCATCTTGCTAGCCGACGATCACATCTCTCCCAAATCCATCAACGGCCTCCAATCCGCCGGGTGGAAGATAAAGCGGATCCAACGCATACGAAACCCTCACTCGACGAAAAACTCCTACAACAAGTGGAACTACAGCAAGCTCCGCCTCTGGCAGCTAACAGACTACGACAAGATCATCTTCATCGACTCAGACTTCATCGTCACAAAAAGCCTCGACGAGTTCTTCAAATACCCGGGCATCTCCGCCCGGGGAAACAACAAAGACCGGTTCAACTCGGGGTTGATGCTCCTAGAGCCATCGATGTGCACTTTTAGGAGCTTAATGGAGAAGAGATGGGTGGTGAGATCGTATAACGGCGGTGATCAAGGCTACCTCAATGAGATGTTTCCATGGTGGCATCGCCTCCCTAACAAGATAAACTATCTCACCTACTATGATCCGAATAATAGTGATAAGAATAGGGAGCATGTAGTTCCGAGTGATGTGTATGCGATTGACTACCTTGGGTGGAAGCCGTGGACGTGCTACAGAGACTACGACTGCAATTGGGATGTCCTCGAACATAAAAAATTTGCGAGTGACTCTGCTAACAACATTTGGTGGGATGTTTATGACAAGGCTTCTGATGAAATGAAGGAAAACTGTATTTTGACACCCCAAATGCGTACTAAGTTTTGGAACAACAGAAAGAGAGCCAAGGAAGCTAACTTGTCGGATGGGCATTGGAGGATCAAAATTAGAGATCCAAGGTTGAATAATGGATTGTGATGGAAATGTAATTAGGGTGACAAAAACAACTGAACTAAAATTTAAAAGAGTTTCGGATTGGAACATACTCCCTCCGCGTCCCCGATTAATTGTCACTCTTTTCCATTTCGGTCCGTTCCTCAATAATTGTCACACTTCATTTTTACCATAAATGGTAAGTAGATATCACATTCCACTAACTAACTTTACTCACATTTTATTATAAAACCAATATAAAAAAGTGGGTCTCACATACCACTAACTTTTCCAATAAATTTTTCTTTAAAACTCGTGCCCGGTCAAAGAGTGACAATTAATCAGGGACGGAGGAAGTATCCAATTTTGTCCAATTTTTGGTGTGTTTTAAACAAAAAATAAAAAATTTAAATTGTACTATTGTATAATTAAGTTTTAATTTTCTATTTATAATTATTTTAACTTTCATTAAAACTAGATTTTCAGATCGGTTTGGATTAGTCCAAAATCTAAATCGAAATCTGAATACTCACCTGTAAAGATAATAACTAATGTCCTCTAGTAACATCCTAGATATTAGTGTTATAATAAAGAGTGAACTACGAAAATGGTTCATAGATATAATTTTACAAAATTAAATTTTAAATTTCAATTTTTAAATATCAATAAATTTTTATAATTATAAAAATTATTAAATAACTGAAAATGCCCTTTTTGGGGGTTTTGAGGGGTTTGGGAAATTTGGTCTTTTTACACTTTTAACATTTTAAATCTGATATTATTACAATTATGTACTAAATCTGATATTATTTCAAAATTATCATTATTCTTCCTTTTTGTCATCCTTCACTTTGTTTCTTTATTTCAATATTAGATATAATTTTACAAAATTAAATTTTAAATTTCAATTTTTAAATATCAATAAATTTTTATAATTATAAAAATTATTAAATAACAAAAATTAATAGTCATAATCAATATTTGATAGTGTCTAATATTTAATCAATAAGGTATGACAACTCCTTAGTTTTAATCAATATTTAATAGCTTTAATCATAAATAGATCATATAACACGATTTATTTTGAAATAAATATTCATCTAATGTAAGTCTAATATAATTTTTGTTTATTAATTTGAAAACAATAAAAATTTACTAGAAAATTTCAACAAAAATATTCCTATATAAAATTGTTAGTAGGATCAAATTTTTAGTCAACTTCATAATATTCAATCACAAGCAATTAAGACAACCGAACGAAGGCTAAATAGTATAGCTCTTATTTTTTCATCATGATTAATATTATTTTTTCCGTACTTCTTCAATTCAGCTGAATATTATATTAACTAACAAACATTAATAGTTTTAATCAATATTTATAGTGTCCATGAATTAATAGTTTTAATTAAAAAAATTTATTAATATTTAAAAATCAGAATTTAAAATTTAATTTTATAAAATTAAATCTAATATTGAAATAAAAAAAAAAAATGAAGGATGACAAAAGGGAAGAAGAATGATAATTTTGAAATAATATCATATTTAAAATGTTAAAAGTGTAAAAAGATCAAATTACCCAAACCCCCCAAAACCCTCTTTGTAGTTCACTCTATAATAAACCCATATCCAAAAACCCATATCCAAAAACTATAGGCAAGATAAACCCATATCCAAAAACTTTAATTTTAAAGTTGTTTCACGTTCCAACATTGCTCAGACTTAGTTATACAACAAATTGAGAGTAGTTCGTCTTTAATTAATAGGTTTGCTGAGCGAAGCTCTCCAGCTGTCCAGCAAACTATAGTCTATTCTTTTAACATGCCATTATTAGTGACTCTAAATTATACTTTTCAACTATTATCCTTAACAACAATTATAATTAGTTATGGTTGTGGTGTGTGTATATGTGTCTTTACTATTTTTTTATAGAAAATTACACTACAAAAAAATATCAGTTTATCAACGGAATAGCGACGGATAATTTTCGCTACGAATTACCGACGGAAATTTTTTAGCTAATTGTCCATCAGTAAAGAACTCGTCGGTAATTTTTTTTTACTGGCGAATTACCGACGGAAAATACATTAATTAAAAAAGGAAAAAATTAGCGACGGAAGTTGTAATTCCTTCAGTAATTCCGTCGGTAAACTGACATTTTTTGTAGTGAAAGAGATAGAGAATGATAAACGTGCACTTGACTTTCTTATTTTTCAGATCTTTAAATAGTTATCTGATGTTGAGTTTGTCCCATCGTACTCCCTCCGTCCATCAATACAAGGGTTTTTTTACCCAACACATATTTAAAGATTAGTGGAAGGTGAATCATAATAAAATGTGAGTGTGATAAAGTTAGTGGAGTGTGGCCCATTACCAAAAATAGTAAAAAGAAAACGGGAAGCTAAATGGGAGCCCTTATAGTCGATGTCTTTATTTGTTCCTAATCTTAGATTTATTAATTATAACTCTGAGTTCAGAAAATTAGAGTAGTTTCACTTCAATTCTATACACTCCATAGGTTTATAAACGTTCAGTGTTTTAAAAATCAGTTTGGACCGGCCGGTCAGACCGGTTCGGCCGTGAACCGGTGACCTCTCCGGTCCGATTCATCATATAAAACCAGTGGAGCATTGAACCGTTTTGGGCCGGGTGAACGGGCCAATTGGACCGGAAATCGGGAACCGGTCGAACCGGTTACCAAATTTTTTGATTTTTAAAAATGAATTAAAAATCAATTTAAAAAAAATTTACACTAAACTTTCATTTCATATTAACCCATACTTGTATTGGGCCTATGAATTTATAAAAACTAGCTTAAAAAATCATTTGTGTCTTTCTTTTATAGAAGTATTCCACAAGATTGTTCTTTCATTTTTCAATGTGGGATGAAAAGCTTATTTTATAGTCATCTTTTACAATCTATTGCCTTCACTTTTTCAATGTGGGATGTAGTTTGTTTTGTTAATATGTACTACTTCATATTATATCAACTATCAACTATATACTAATTGTATATTTATAATTAAAAGCTATATACATATTTTATGTCATAACTAAAATTAACAAATCTTAATTAACTTTCAAATAAAGTTTTAATTACTAATGCTTAGATTGAAAATAAAATAACAAGAATATATAATGGGAGAAGTGTTCATAACATGAAAATTAATACATAGTATAATAAACATATGAATATGTATTTTTACATTACTAGTATTACTCGTTAAGAATTGATATATATATGCTTTATCTATACTTATATATCTCTATATTATTTAAAATTAAATTATATATTGCATTAATGCTTGTTTATTTACATGTTTTGAAACCAAGTGTTTTATAATAAATATGTATTTAATTATATACTCATATGTATATATATATATATATAAAGCTACAGTAAAACGGTTTGACCGAGGTTCGACCGGTTGGACCAGTTGAACCGTGAACCAATAGTCTTGCCGGTTGCTCGCCGGTCCGGTTTTTAAAACATTAGATAGTAGTGTCTATTAGTGAAAGTATAATGTTGGATATTTATGGAATCCACCAATCAATTAATAATAAATGATCTATTTAATAAATCCACTATAAATAGAAATAATAATTAGGCGTGAAAGAACAGCCCCGGCAGCCCACATGGATTCTTCCCAAGCAAGAGAGGGTTACGACAGGGGGATCCAATGTCACCGTTCCTCTTCATTTTATGTATCGAATATCTCTCAAGACTCTTGTCAGAAAGAACAGCCGTGGACTTCAATTATCATGCTAAGTGCGCAGCACTACGCATCACACACCTTGCGTTTGTGGACGACTTGATGCTATTTTGTAGGGGGGACGTGGGATCCTTGACTATCCTAGCCAAGACAATGGATGAATTTGCAAGGTGCTCAGGGCTTGAGATTAATAGGGACAAGTCTCAATTATTCACAGCGGAGTACACGGACCCGAGCTTCAAAAAATTAAGGGAGTCTTCCACTTTGCCGAGGGACAGTTACCCATTAGGTATCTTGGAGTGCCCTTAAACTCAATGCAACCCAAAGCGGCACACTACTCGCCCCTTGTGGACAAAATTGCATCCATGACAAAGAGATGGACGGATAAGAACCTTGCTTACGCTGGGCGAGCCGAACTTATCAAATCAGTTATGCAAGGAGTGGAGTGCTACTGGCTCCAAGTGTTCCCTTTGCCTGGGACGGTCATTGATAGGATCACACGTTTGGCGCGTATTTTCCTATGGGGCTCAAAACAAGCACCAGTAGCTTGGCGCGACCTTTGACTTCCGAAGGAAGAAGGAGGTCTTGGCTTCCGAAGCCTTAAATCATGGAATACGGCGCTTATCTCGCGAGTGCTTTGGAATATCTTCTCCAAAAAGGATTCTCTTTGGATTAAATGGGTGCACAATGTGTACATCGGAAATAGAGATTTTGGGACTGGACAGCGAGGAAGAGAGACCCGCCACTGATCAAAGCGCTACTGGCCAACCGGGATTGTCTTCTCCAACATATCCCTCGACACGATGTAGCAAGCTTGCTGGGGACTTGGTACCAGGCTAGAGGGTCAACACAAGCATACGAATGGTTCCGACCGAAGGGCGAACGTAAATTTTGGCCCAAATTTGTGTGGAGGAGCTATATTCCACCAAAATACTCATTTACCACCTGGCAGGCCATCAAGGGAAGACTCCCAACCCGGGACAGACTCACATACCTTGACATTGATCGAGTTTGTCCTCTTTGTAATGAGGAACCAGAAACAGCCGCCCACCTTTTCTTCTCATGCAACAAAACTCGAACAACTTGGCATGAAATCAAGAGGTGGCTTGGTATCAGAAGACCCCTCACAACAATACCAAGTGCCATCAAATGGATGGCACGAGAGAACATGGGCTCAGCAGTCAAGAAGAAAGCTAAATGGATAGCCCTTGCGGCTATGGTAAGTCTCACTTGGAGAGCAAGGAACTCGCTGATCTTTGATACCAAACCGTTCGATCCCGACTGTTTACTTTTTGAGATTAAAAGGGTTACGTACATCACCCTTTACTTAATGTTCCCTGAAGATCTTGTTGTATCATCCATTGGGCACTAACTATTTATATAATAAGATAGGTCACAAGGCTTTTGCCTTGGTGTGTGTGTATGCCACTGCCATTGGAGTTCCTTCATGGTAGGATGGCTTTATGCGTCTGTTCTTTTATGTGCACTACATGCGGACAAGCCAAACTGCCAATCGAATACCGATATGACCCGGTGTGGAGGTCTCGTGATACCCGCAAATCGCCCGCACCACCGCATGGCACATGCGCACAACATGCGCACCAACCTGGCCAAACCGCTCAAGGGACTACCGAGGCAACTTCGTGCGGTTTCGGTATACCGTCAACTTGCCCGTAACAACGCGTGACCATGCGTACAACATGCACACATACCTGGCCGAACCGTCCGAGGGTCTACCGATGCAGCTCGTGTTGCGGTCTCGAGATACCAACAAGCCATACTGTCCGAGGGTCTACCGAAGGGACTCGGGGTTGCGGTCTCGAGACCAGCGGCTTGCCCGCAACACCGCGTGGCCCACCCCCACCACAGTGGGCCACTCTTATATATATTTTAACCAAGTTTTCCGAACTGAGCAGTATAACTTTGGGTTTAAGAACGATAAATTTCATATAGAGGTCAGGGCACGAAATGCACAAATCTCTTACAAGGCTCTCTAGGTTTTTGACAATAGTTTGGTTCATCATGTAACCGGCTTGATAAAAGCCCTTGGGTATGCCCAAGTTCAGTTGTATTGTGTTGATCCCACCCCGGCTCGCTAGCTTGTCTAGTTGGCTGTATCCCTCGGGTATACCCGAGCTATGATTGTATCTCGTTTTGTTTTAGTGAATTTATTTAAACACCAAAAAAAAAAAAAAAAAAATTAGGCGTGAAAATAATGCAAGACAAAGTTTCTATTTTTTCTAAGGAATCTCATGTCCACAAGATTCTTTTAAGAGGAGAGATCATATTAGATGTTGATAAAGAAATGTGATCGTAGCCCATAGGTATGTAACTACTTTCTACACTTTAACCAATAACTCATAAAATCCCGTGTCGCGGCTAAGCAATGTGTCATCTTAGCCGGGACGGAGGGAGTAACTTAAATACCAAATGCATGACTTAATCTAGATAAATCACATTATCATGTTGTAACATACTACCTCCGTTCCATAGTAATAAAGTCATTTTGCCATTTTGATGTGTTCCATAGTAATAGAGTCATTTCCCCTTTTTAGTAAAAGTCAACACACTTTTCCACACCTACTTTAGTCTCTCTTACTTTATTCTCTCTTCATCTCTCTACATTTTTCATTTTCCATTTTCCATTTTTCTCTCCCTTTGCTTAACTCACCTAACACAATTTTTATTAATCTTCGTGCCGAAAAAAAATGCCTCCATTACTATGGAACAGAGGGAGTAGCTACTGAGTTATCTTAATAAATCAATCATTTCTGTTAGAAAATTATAGCTCATGACACCACTGACTAGCCCAAGTCGTAGGCCCATTTTATTTGTGCAGCCCAATCTCACAAAACCCAAAGCTGATCCCCAATTAAAGGCCTAAACTATGTAACCAGTTCGACACCTGACTCATGAGTTATGAACCCACGTCAATTGAGGGTTCTTTTCTTTTCAAGTATCTTGTTGTTGAAAATAATGTATTTGCACGTTGTCTTTTGCAGTATTCAGATCTCTATAATAAAGTATGGATCAACCAACACTACAAGAAAGAATACATAAACGGATGGATTTATTCTTCATCTCATGTTCTTGATAAAAGATATTTTGCCTCCATATCCCTTATTTTTCTAAAGGATGTGCTTGATAAGATATGTTTAAGCTTGACCTAATATATAACTACTCGATTATTATAATTACGGGCATGTCTAGGTCCGCACATGAACTTATAATAAATGCCTAATTTTGATTACTCTTCCGAAGATATATTTTTTGTAATTCATGGCTTTGGTCATACAAAGCGGGCCTAAATTAAAATCATATAAAGCCTTTAGTAATATAGCTTAATAAGTACTAATAAACACTTTTCGAACTAAGTAAATAGCTAGTGGGTTGTAAGCAACGTTTAATATATTAGACCAATTTTTATTAATTACTAGTCCTATTGCTATAAATTGATTAATTAGCCTGTCAAATTGACTCGAAAGTTCGAAAATGATATCGAATTACAATTTGAAAGTTCATGCCATTGAAATTTAATAATGTCAGTATATTTAGTTTGGGGCGGATCTAATATAAGGACAAATTTGGAGTGTGTGAGTTGACCAAATAGTAGAATGGTAATGTCTAAGATCAAATTAAAGATCTCAATTTCAAATCTATGGTGATACAATTGTTAAATTTATATTCATTTATCCATTAAAAAAAAAGAGACACACTAGCCCCTCCAATTTCCCCAAATGTAGTACTAACTTATTAGTGTAAAAATTACTATTTAATTTGTTTAAAATTTCTATCTCCTCTGAAAATATTTAAAATTCTTCTTTATAAATTCTTGGCTCTGCCACCCCGTAAGTATAAATTGATTAGGTTATATTTTGGTACTATTTTATCTAGCAAATCGAACACCACGTTAGGTTACGCATACCATTAATATATTTAGGTTATGCTATTCACCGAATGCGTATTTCGTCACGAAATACGCATTCACGAAAAGGGTGTTACCCAGAGAATTTTTTAATTATAAAAATAGGTCTGATATTGAGAACATCTTTTCTGTTTGATCCTAACTCAAGAAAAAAGCTGAAAGTCAATAGATGAGTACCGTTACGTACAGAATACTAAGCAATTAAACGCGAAAAATCGGCATATTTGATGTACAGTGGGACGGAGTTGATGAGAGATGTATTTTTGGAGTTGTGAGTCTTTACTGGATCGATTAGTGGATACCTTGATTTGGAGTAGATTGAATAGTGGATCGATTAGTGGTCTAATTACTGGGCTGGTGAGATACTTTAATTTTTTTCCATGTTTGAGTTTGGGTCCATTTATAATTGGATAAGGATATAATGAAATGTGGTCACTTTTTCAGAACAATGAGTAAATTAGTAGTATAAACTTTCAAAACTTCCAAACTTTAATGCCCCATGCATGAAATCGCCTCGATCTCATTAAATAAGACTAATAAATAGGTCTTTGAATTGGATTCTATGTGTTGTGTACATTTACATTATCAGTTTGTTGAATGGTCTCTTTCTTGTAACTATATATCCATACCTAATTAATATAATTGACATTTCAAAGTAGAGTTCTCCATCAACATTATATTCCACTTTTATCAGTATGTTTTATTAAGGTTCTGTACTAGTGTTATTTTTTGTAACACTTCAAAATGATATTTCAATTCCAAATTAGGACATAGATGGTAATTTTATTTGCAAGTTAACTCTATAGCATATATATTGTTATTTAAGATGAAAATTAATTTTATTTAATAATTAACATTAATTATATGTCAGTTTTCCAACATTAAATATAAAGTTAGAAGTTTCATTACGAACGTCACCAAACTCATTCATAAAGGTATTGATACCTTAATTGCTTTTAATGTTTGATCAATCAAATTCACATTTAAATTAAGAGAACCAACTTTTGGTGGTTAACCTATATTTTTATTAATGCTTTTAAAAATACCTATATTTCTATTAATAATAATCACAAAAAATAGTGCAAGATCAGACCGTGGTGAGATGACTTAAGATGTAAAATCCAAATATACATTTAATTGACATATTTGCAATTTTTTTATAATTATAAATACATTATCAATATTAGTAATTTGTAAAAAAAGTTTTTCACTTTTTCCATCGTTAATTTTTTTTTCCGGACATCATAATTGTCATTTATTGAGCTCATAATAAACCATGTTTTATAGGAGTAGTACATAAATATACAACACCTAGCTAATCAATATTTGTTGCAAGGTTTGGAGGTTTAATTGGCTGAGAATATTAAAACTCTTTTCCATCCCATATTACATATATTTAGCTCAAACTCTTGATAATGTATACAATAAGAAAACTGAGTAAAGCACACATATTCCTCAATGGCAGCGTCGAAGCCCTCAAGGCGGAAGCCCTTCACCTTTCCCGCTATAATTTTCTTGGCAACACTCATCACATTCAACATCCAATACCTAATCCAGCTGCATCAAGATGTCCAGAATGCCGTAAACCACCCTACACCGACCACGAGCCTCAATTGGTTCGAGTTCGTAGCACGAGAGCTGGGACACGAGGCCATCAACGTTGCATTGGTCAACATGGACGACGAAACGACACTGCCAGACAAGATCCCCACAAAAGGGAAGATTGTCAAGGTGGATTTCGACCGTGTGGATAAGGCAGTGCAGTGGTCCCACTTGTATCCGGAGTGGATCGATGAGACCAATGCAAAGTGCCCGAATGTTCCCATGCCCATGTTCGAAAACTACGAGCAACTCGACGTGGTGGTGGCTAGGGTTCCTTCGGATGAATTTGGTTTGAAGGATGTTTTTCGGTTGCAAGTGAATTTGGTGGTTGCTAACTTGTTAGTGAGATGTGGGAGAGTCCAAAGTGGGGTTATTAGTAGACCAATATTTGCTGTGTTTATAGGGGCAAGTGGGCCCATGTCGGAGATCTTTCGATGTGATGATCTTGTGTTGCACGATGCTGATTCTTGGATTCACAGACCTGAGTTGACAAGGATCAGACAGATTGTACTCATGCCTGTCGGAAGTTGCCAACTCAACTCTCCTTTACCACATATTGGTAAGCTTTACAAAACTTGACCTAGCTATATATACTCTCGCAACGTCCATAAAATAATATTCATATTTCTTCCATTTCAATAAAGCTATGTGACCAAATTTTGTACAACCAAAAACTAGTTTATTTTGAAAAAAAATAAGGTTTATTTATGCATTTAATTAAAATATATGGATGCATATATAGTACATGGAAAGTGTATAATATTGTGGTCATATATTTATGATTTGTGTATAATTTTTTTACTTTTTTGGAACCATAAATGTAATTAGTGCATACTTTAATTCAAATTTTAAAAATAATAGAAAGAAAATTCAAATATAAAAATAAAAAATGAGGTTAAAGGCTAATAAGTCTTTTTAACTTGTCCACTTACTACATTTATTATTTTAATATATAATTAATACATCAAATTATTAATATAACCTTATTTTGGTTGTACAAAATTTGGTTGTTTATTATCCATTTTTGGTTCCACTAACTAATTATACTTACGCTCTATTATAAATTAATACTGTATATAAAAGTGGGATACTCATTCCACTAACTTTTTTCACCATCTTTCCCTCACATTTTTTAAAACTCGCACCGAGTCAACATAGGACTTTAAATCATGGGCGGAAGTGGAACATTTCTTATTTGGCACGAGATCTTTTGCAGTGTTTTTTTGTGAGTTAGTTAGAAAGAAGGTAAAATAAGAGTGATGAAATGTAGAGAAGCTGATGGTTCTATTTTAAGAAATGTATCATTTTGAATGAGACAACCTAAAAAGAAAAAGAGCTTCATTTTGAATGAGACATAAGGAAAGATGGATCATGACAAACCTTTTCTTAAAGTCAGAACACAAAACTATATCAGTTTGCAAATATGTTGATTCATTAATATCAATTTCCAACTCAATATCAGTAACTAATAGTATGTTTTGTGATGTCAGCTACTATTAATGTTATCATATACAGAATTTGATACATTTTACCATTTCGGTCCGTCCCCGAAAATTTGATACACTTCACTTTTACCATTTTTGGTAGTGGACCCCATATTCCACTAACTCATTCCTACTCACCTTTTATTATAACACTAATACTTAAAAGTAGGACCCACATCCCACCAACTTTTTCAACTCACTTTCCATTACATTTCTTAAAACCCGTGTCGGGTCAAAGTGTAGCAAATTTTGGGGGACGGAGGTAGTAACAGATGTGATTTTCAGTTATCAAAATTCTCATTTAAAAAAAAATCTCACTGCAACCACTCCCTATGTAATTTTTTGACTTGTGCTTGTACTATCTTTAGGTAAAGAATTATGGATTGAGAGAGAGGATGAGAGGTTGAAGCAACCAAGAGAGGCTTATGCTACTATAGTCCACTCGAAAGAAACCTACGTGTGTGGAGCAATAGCTCTAGCAAGAAGCATCATCAAACTAAACACAACCAAAGACCTCATCTTGCTAGCCGACGATCACATCTCTCCCAAATCCATCAACGGCCTCCAATCCGCCGGGTGGAAGATAAAGCGGATCCAACGCATACGAAACCCTCACTCGAAGAAAATATCGTACAACGAGTGGAACTACAGCAAGCTCCGCCTCTGGCAGCTAACAGACTACGACAAGATCATCTTCATCGACTCAGACTTCATCGTCACAAAAAGCCTCGACGAGTTCTTCAAATACCCGGGCATCTCCGCCCGGGGAAACAACAAAGACCGGTTCAACTCGGGGTTGATGCTCCTAGAGCCATCGATGTGCACTTTTAGGAGCTTAATGGAGAAGAGATGGGTGGTGAGATCGTATAACGGCGGCGATCAAGGCTTCCTCAATGAGATGTTCCCATGGTGGCATCGCCTCCCTAACAAGATAAACTATCTCACCTACTTTGATCCGAATAATGGCGAGGAAGATAGGAAGCATGTAGTTCCGAGTGATGTGTATGCGATTCACTACCTCGGGTGGAAGCCGTGGTGGTGCTACAGAGACTACGACTGCAATTGGGATGGCCCCAAAAATCAAAAATTTGCGAGTGACTACGCAAACAACATTTGGTGGGATGTTTATGATAAGGCTTCTGATGATATGAAGGAAAACTGTTTTTTGACACCCCTCATGCGTACTAGGTTTTGGGAAACTAGAAACAAAGCCAAGGAAGCTAACTTGTCGGATGGACATTGGAGGATCAAAATTACAGATCCAAGGTTGAATAATGGATTGTGATGGAAATGTAATTAGGCCGGTGACAAAAAATTTGGATTCATATTTTTAATTAAACATTGGTCTTTTGGATTCATATTTTTCGGTAGTTTAGTTTGTTGTTAAGATTCATTTTTCATAAAAACTAGTAATAGTAGATTTTTTATAGTTTTTGGTTCGTTGTTAAGATTCATTTTTCATAACCTATGTTCTCTAGTAAAATCCTAGATATTAGTGTGGTATTGTTCGTTCCAACATTTCTCAAACTGTGTTATACAACAAATTGTGAGTAGTTCGTTTTTAATTTTTAGGTTGCTGAGCAAAGCTCTCTCTACCAAATTATATTTAACAAGTCATTATTATTAACTCTCTATTTGTTATACTTATTATTCAATTATTATCCTTAACAACAGTTTTAATTAGTTGAGAAGGATTAACGTGCATTTTAGGCTCTTATTTTCGAATCTTTGTCATCTGATGTTGACCTGGTTATATCGTACTCCCTCCGTCTCAAGGAAGATGACTCATTCCTTGGGCAGCACGATATTTTATGTAGCTTTATTTTGTGTGTTGAATGGAAAGAGTAAAACATGAGAGAGAGAATAAAATAGAGATAAAAAAGATGTTTTCAATTTTTGTAATGAGTCTTGGTTGAGACAATCCAAAAAAAAGGCTTTAATGGGACGAAGGGAATAGTAGTTATTTAATTAGAGCATTTATAATAGAGCCCCAACACCAGCAGGTGCGTGCACCTAATTTTGGGGATCTATTACAAGAGGGGAAAGGAGAGGCAGCCCGGTGGAAACCGCTGCATGGGCAGCGGCCGCTTACGGTGGGATTTCCAACCTTATGTGGCCGGTTCCTGCCAGGCGGACTTCAATATTTTTTAAAATAAATTTATTCAATTTATAAATATCCTCAATTTTAACATTATAATTTAAATCTATTTATTTTGGAATTTTATTTTATTTGTTAATTCAAAAACATGTAAAAGAGGTAAAAATTTTATGAAAGACAGTTTATATTTTTTCAAGGAAATTTCATGTTCACAAGATTTTTTTAAGAAGAGAGATCATATTATATGTTGATAAAGAAATGCGATCATAGGTATGGAACTACTTTCTATATATACAAATAGATGCCATAGTGCTTCTCAAAATCGAAGCAACATGATAGTACTAAATACGAACTTAAATACCAAATGCATGACTTAATTAACTCAGATAAATCCCATTATCTTGTTCTAGACTTCTAGCATAGTATCTTAGTAAATCAATCATTTTTCGTAGGAAACATTATAGCTCATGATAACACTAACTAGCCCAAGTCGTAGGCCGATTTTATTTGTGCAGCCCAATCTCACAAACCCAAAGCCTGAACCAATCTTCGCACTCTAATTAAAGGCCTAAACTATGTAACCGATCATGACTTATGAACCCACGTCAATTGAATTTGAGGGTTCTTTTCTTTAAAGTATCTTCTTTTTAACACCTTGCTGTTGAAAACAATGTATCTGCACGTTGTCTTTTGTAGTATTCAGATCTCTATAATAAAGTATGGATCAACCTACAAGAAAGAATATATAAATGGATGAATTTATTCTTCATCTCATGTTCTTGATAAAAGATATGTTAAGCTGTATTAATATTCACCACCCAAGGAGAGTGATCAATTGCTAACTAATTAGCAATCACAAATTAAGATCAAATCTTAGCTATTAAATTATGAGGTATAATATCACATCAATTATATTTTAAATTAAAAAACTATTAAATAAATTTAAAGGGTATTAATGTCAGTTCTCTCTCATCAAAATCATCTCAAGACTTTAAATTTACTTATCTCTCTCGGTTTAAATTATTTTTCGCAAAATAAATACCAATTAAAGATAATTTTATAAGGATTCCAACAAGATCTCAATTGCATATGTTCCGACGATGTTCGGGTGATGAAATTTGATAAATTATATTTCAATTTTCGTACATGTTGATAAGCAGATTTTATCAACAAATACAAAAAAAAATCTCAATATAGTGTATGCAAAATCTCAATATAATGTAGATAAAATATCAATAAAACTGTGTTGATATTTTCTTATGCTTGTGTAGATATTCTCATGTAGTATTGTTGATATTTGTAATACACTATGTTGATATAATAAATCACCCACGAAAATTATCATACGATAACATAATGACGATATTACTCTTTTGTTGATATTTTGTCTACTATTTATTAAAATTTGTGAGTTTTAATCTTATTTACTCATTTTAAAATCCAAGAACGTAGATTTAGTCTTAATTTTGGATTATGGTATAATAAGAATTAAAAGAACCCATTAACCTAATATATAACTACTCGATTATTATAATTTATAATTACGGGCATGTCTAGGCCCGCACATGAACTTATAATAAATGCCTAATTTTGATTACTCTTCCGAAGATATATTTTTTGTAATTCATGGCTTTGGTCATACAAAGCGGGCCTACATTAAAATCATATAAAGCCTTTAGTAATATAGCTTAATAAGTATCGTGATATAATAAACACTCATCGAACTATGTAAATAGCGGTAAGGATCTCCTCATCCACTTTTCCTCCTCCATTCCTCATCCACTAATATAAAATTGACACATGGATCCATTTTCATATATAAAAAAATGCCTACTAAAAGCTTGCTCCATTCCTCATCCGCTATGGATCAAACAAAAAGATGTCATCAATCAACAAACTCAAACCATACACAAGTTGAAGCAGTACAGCTACGCTATATGCATTTGATCTGAAGAAATGAAAGCATTCTCTAAACTAACATCACGTTGCCGAATTAGAAACAACCTCAGTCTCAAAGGCGCATATATTTATTCTCGTGCAACAACAATAATCAGAAATCAATAAAGCAAATACAAATGCACAACCATTCAGACGATGATACAAAGCCAAAATTAACAAAAAAATAGCAGATTCCTTACACATATATATAAAAATGCCTACTAACAGCCTGCTCCATTTCTAGATTACCCACGAAGCAGCAACTGCAAGATTTCAAATATACTCCAACTAAGCAGCAAAAATAATGAAATCATGAAATTACCATAAAAATTTAAAAATAGTTCATAGCAAAATAATTGAGTTCATCAATCTTTTTCCCGTTCAAGCTCAAACACAATTGATCTTAGTGCATGAAAATTTCAAAAATAGCAAAACAATAATCCAGATAATTTGCTCTTCTTCATTGCAAGCAAGCTTGCATCTCTTTCTACACCAAATTTATGATGTATTTTGAGGATCAAAAGCAGTGTACGTTAAGTCCCGGTAGTCATCATTGATGAGCACAATCCCTTCAGATTTCCGCGTAGAAGAAGCATGTTCCACACCACTCTTTATTGCTTTTGGTTTCCGTTTTTTACTGATAGCTTGTTCCAAAGCATTCTTCGGTCTATTACATGTTTTGTATGTAACCCTTCCTTTAGGTTTCAAGCCTTTAATTTGATTTTCATCGCAGTCACCTTCGGTTGCAACATCTCCAACCTTCTTTGCCTCAACAGCAACACTTTTTCCCTTCTCTACCATTCCATCAATGTCGTTTCCCATCTTCAAGAGACATTTCATGGCATAAACATAACTATCTTCACTCTCGGCTGCCTTGCCTGTCAATTGTATGAATGAATTACACAACTCTTTATATCGCTGTCTCTTTCGGGTTTTTTCATCAACAACGACAGCTCCTTCCTTGCAAACTCTTGTCATCCCGCTCTTAGCATGTTTGGTCCATCGCTTTAAGATATATTCATCGGGTATTCGATTGACATTCATTAATGTAAAGACTTTTAAACTATGTGAGCATAAAATACCCGAGAATTCAAACTTTCTACAGCTGCAAGAAATGGAACCTTCTATGGTATCATATGTGACAATATGTTCATAAGCCCGATCAAGAGGTCTAACCTTATATATTCTTGAACTTCCAAGTTGACTCTCACTCTCGATCTTGCTTTCGAATGCCTTCCTCAACTCCTCGTTAAATAATGCAAATATCTTGTGTGTATATATGGCAGCTCTAACGAAAAAGTCATGACAGGAGAACTTTGAGCATTTTTGAAATCTTCTGCAGCTTCTTTCTCGCGCCGATCATCTATCAACCTTTGAAAATGATGGAACACCTCAACAATGTTGTTTTTGTAATTTACATAATGTTTAATCTCCGAGGTCCTCTTAGTTCTCAAATAATTCTTCAAATCAATATGAGTGAAACCAAGATGTTGAATTCCACCAGATTCTTTTGCCATTACGTCCAAAATTTTCTTTGGAGGCAACCCGCAACTTTGAGCAACATCAACTTGAGTTTGTTGAACATTAAACATTTCCCGGAAACATCTAAACTTGTAAGATTGTTCTGGATCACACAAATCATGATTGTGTTCTTCAACAAATTTCACAATATGACACTTTCCACTGTTTCTACAGTTGATTTTCAACATAGCTCTACATCCGCACCTAATTTCAGGACGAGGTCTCTTCACTGTAACAGCTCGACGATCTGTTCCTCTAAAACCTTCTTTGCAACAACAAAAACTTATGTCCAAAAGCTTGTCTGTAATTGGATCCCTATGAGCAGATTTTTTTCGAGTTCCAAATCCTGTTGCTTTAGCATATTTCATATAAAAATCATATGCCTCAACTTCTGTTTCAAACTCCATTCCTATCTTAGGAATAAAGTCTTGTGATATAGTATCATCCATACCTGTGAATAAAAAATGAAAAATAAACAATAACAACATCAACTTTTTTAGTACTCCATATTAACGTGAAATCAAAAAACACATCTGTAGATACACATCTGAAAAAAATGAAAAGAACACATCTGTAGATATACATCTGTAACGTGAAATCAGAAAAAAAAAAATGTTCTTACATAACTCATTTAACGTGAAATCAGAAAAAAAAAATGAAAAGTTTTTACCTTTTTTGGATGCTTCTAAACAATTACTTGTGAATGCTTTTTATTGAATGGTATATTGTGAGCTTCAATGGAGAAGCTTCAATGGAGAATGGGAGAAATACTTCCCGTTAGTAATAAAGTAGAGAGGCACTGATTTTAAAAATGGAAGATGGAAGGATTGTTTTGATTTGGCGCTGATTTAGTTCGGCGCATTCATGAATTAGATTTGACTGGCATTTTTTTATATATAAAAATGGATCCACGTGTCAATTTTATATTAGTGGATGAGAAATGAAGAAGGAAAAGTGGATGAAGAGATCCTTTAAACAACACCGTACTATATTAGACCACTTTTTAAATACTGGGTCCCACTATAAATTGATTAATTAGCCTGTCAAATTGACTCAAAAGTTCGAAAATGATATCGAATTACTACAATTTAAAAGTTCATACTAGTGGAATTTAATAACGTGAGTATATTTATTTTGGGTTTGATCTAGCATATAACTAGAAGGACATATTTATATTGCGTGAGTTTGGCAAGTAGTAGAGTGGTAATGTATGAGACCAAATAAAAGGTTCTAAATTCATATTTATCGAGACACGATCATTGACTTTATATTTATTATCCATTAAAAAAAGACACGCTAGCCCCTCCAATTCCCCCAAATGTAGTACTCCCTCCGTCCGCTTTAGCAGTTTCATTGACTTTTCTACCTTGTTTTTGTAAAAATGATAAAAAATAGTTAAAGTGAAGAAATGGTAAATTAAGAGAGAGAATAATATAGAGAAGAGTCTTATCTACATTATTGTCTCACTTATTTTACCATTTCACCACTTTAACTATTTTTTATCATTTTTACAAAAAGAGAGCAGAAAAGTCAATGGGACTGCTAAAGCGGAACGAGGGAGTAATATATTAGTGTAAAATTTATTTGTTTAAAATTTCATCTCCTCTGAAACTTTTTAAAATTCTTCTATATAAATTCTTGGCTTTGCCTCTCCGTATGTATAAATTGATTAGGTTAATTAGAATTTGAGTTGAAACACGTCACTTTCAAATGTGTAGTTTTAATAAGACCCATAACGTATATTAATGTGCTATATGAAAACACTTTTTGAATATAAATTATGTAAATATCATTAGAGACATATTTTAAATCTTGGCGCCATGTTGCTTTTACTGTAGAAACTCAAGTAGCATGACCCAGGACAAATATTCAAGTCACATAAACCTACCCAATTAATGATGGTCACTCATGAATTTATGTCACAATACTATATAATAAGATTGAATGGATAATAAGAATATAAGATTCAATAAATGATGGCACACGCTTTCTCTCTTGGTTGAGCGGCACGCACAGTTTGATTTTAACCATCCCAATTCTAAGAATTCATAAATTTCTTCAAGATCAACTTTCTCTACTTTTGAGATTATTGCTTATGCTTCTTCTTTTTTTTTCTACCAAAACTAATGTAGGACTTTTTCATAGGTTGAGATCCGTCAAACAAGGCAAATATATGTACGATTGCGACATGTATGTTTAATTGTCTTACACAAACAAATACTATGTGCATATCTAAAATAGTATTATTAAATAATTCGCGATTGTCATACATTGAAATGAGTCAAAGTTCTAATCCGAACTCATAACTCAATGTCATATTTTATGGAGTATATCATTAGATGTAAATAAATATTTAAGTCAATTAAAATTTTGGTATTCCATTCCTCTCATTTGGTATTCCTTGTGCTTATTAAAAAAAAAGCATCCAAACATTCATTCCATTCTGCCATATTCTGCTCCATTATATCCTCGAATTTAGTTTAATCTAATATCCATTAATTTTTGTTAACACGGTAAAACTGACCAACGTGATGCCATCCACTCGGATAAAATTTTGAACAAGGAGGCCATGACGATCAACTGATGGATATACAAAGTTTTAGGACTCCGTCAAAAAAAATCTAGTAGAAGTAAGATTCATTGCAATGAGAATGTAATATTATGATTTTTACTCAAATACTAGTAAAAGAAAAGTATATGTGGGTAGTTTATGTTGGACCCCAAGCCCGGTTAATATAATTTGACTGGATCGTACGAGTAATGAAATATTTAATACTCCCTCCGTCCACGAATAGGAGTCTCATTTCTTATCGGTGCGGGTTTTAAGAAATGTTAAGAAAAGTGAGTGGAATAGGGGTCTCACTTGTATATATTAGTTTTAAATGATATGTGAGTGGAATGGGTTGGTGGAATGTGGGGCCTCTTTACCATTTATGGTAATTATGAACCGGGACTCCTATTCGCGGACGGACTAAAATGGAAAAACGGGACTCCTATTCGTGGACGGAGGGAGTATTTAAAAAACTAAATATAACATAGAATCCATTTATGTTTTAAGATAATTGTGGTATACCCAATTTTTCTAAAAATCGATTCTTGATGAGTAAAAAATATTACTAGAATAAAGTATGTCACAATAATATGAAGTTTTAGATTAATTAACATTAACAACTAATTAATTCGATTAAAAAAATAGTCTAAATTAAATTTGTATTTATGAGGTTAAATTATTTTATATATGCAAGCTGCTGCTTCCACCGCCTGCTCATCAGACTTGGTGGTTGGTAGAACCTAGTTCTATCAAATTAGAGCACGAACATTTGAAGTGAGAAGAAGAACGAGATAAACCCTAGTTGAGGTGTTATGAAGCGATTTCCGCTAGAACCAAGAATGAGAATAATTTATTTATTATTTTTCAATGAATGAAAATATTATAGAATTCTACTCCTAAAACATATCTTACTAAACAAGTAAAATAAATAAATAAAAAAATTATAAAAGATATGCAAAATCAAATCAAATACTATTAAAAGATAAAGAGGTTTGGATGCAATATTGTGCATTTAGATGCTTGAGGGCTCTATCAGTGGTGTTTAGGACTAGATAATAAAAAAACAAGCAGTAAAAGTTAGATTAAAGCCTGCATTAATAGGAGGGTAATAGTATTGAATTGAAATTTGTAAATACACAAAATTTAGCGGGTGAATTAACCAAATCCAATTTGCTATTACCAGGTAAAAGACGCGCGATCCACACGCGCTCTGATTAGTCAAAAACGCCTCTCTAACTTGGGTATCTCCCTCTCTCCCAAATCAACAATAAACTACCTTTCTCTCTCTCTAAAAACCAGCTATCAGATCATCGCGAAACACGAAGCAAAAGCAAAATCAAAATCAGAAAACAAACTCGAAGCTCGAAACACAAATACCTGACACAGAATAATTCATCACCGGAAGGGATAGGGTTTCAAATCCTCCCCCAATAATACTTTCATTTCCCTCAATCTCCCAATTCCAACGGGAGATTGGTTTCCCCTTCCGATCACAATTCCTTACAGAGAGCACCTTTGGCTTTCCGGAGAATATCATTCTCACTCTTCTCGCCTTCCCGGGAATTTCCAGGTTCGTTTTCCCGTCACGTCATTCAGGAAATATCTCATTTCTGCACCCGAATTTTCGTTATGGAATTTCTTGGTCATTTCTTTGCAGGGAATCCGTGGCGATTGAATCATTTTTATCCGGAACCATTGGTTTCTTTTGTCTTGGTTGATGAATAGAGGGGAAAATTCATGCATAATTTGAAGGGAAGTTTATTAATATACATACGGGCGGAGGAAATGCTTTTTAATTCTGAATTTATTAATTGTATTTTATAGTTCTTCGTGTTTAAAAACACTGATAGTTGGGGTGAAATTGTGAGTTTCTGGGGCTTGATCTGCGTTGGGTGTGTATTGGCTGATTCATGGAATCAGATGATTCGCTCCAATCCATGAGCCATGTCCAATGTTGTGACTGTGGTTGCAGCTGTTCTATGACGGACACGGCCTTATCTGAGATGTGTCTACGCCCTGTCAAGCATAAATACGATGACGTCGAGGAAGGAAACAAATTTACTGCCCCGGGACTTGTTGTGCCGCAAAATGCCCGTGTGGAGGTCGAAAATGAATGTATGGCACTGCGTGAAACAGTCGGCAGTCAACAGCAGACTATCCAGGATCTCCTTATCGAATTAGACGAGGAGAGAAATGCATCTTCTTCAGCTGCAAACGAGGCCATGTCTATGATTCTGAGGCTGCAGAGGGAGAAGGCAGAGGTTCATATGGAGGCAAGGCAGTTTAAGAGGTTCGCGGAGGAGAAAATGGCTCATGATCAGCAAGTGGCATTGGCATTGGACGATTTGTTGTATAAGAGGGAACAGGCCGTGCATTCACTTACCTGTGAGATTCAGGCCTACAAACACAGGATGTTGAGTTTTGGGCTCACGGAGTCTGAAGCCGATGGAGAAAAGGTTGTGGGCCAAAACACGAGCATGACTGAGAACCTAGAGGGACAATATGAGTTTCCTGGATACGATATTTACCCACCTCTCAAGTGCAATGTAAATGAATCCCAAGCTTATCCAAATGGTGATGATGAAAGTGCTGACATTGAGAAATATCCCTTTGGGGAAACTCCACACTCTCGGTATGAGCTGAGGGATTTCGAGTACAGGCTCAATGAATATGAGCGAAGTCCTACTAGAACCATCGAGCCTGATAGGGAATACTCTGGCACAAAAAATATGCTTGAAAAGGTTATTGTTGGTCAATCTCCAAGACGGCCTAATCATCTTAGGAAGTTATCTACTGATAGCTCATATTCACAATTTGGAATGGTGAAAGAAATGAGTCCAGATTTTGCGCCAGATTCCCCAAAATATGGCGGCAGTTTTAGGAAGACGACTTTTTCCCATTTGGATTTGAATCCTAATTACAGAAAAGTGGATAGTGCATCTGAAGCTGGAGATGACATAAGTGACAGAGTTTACACAATAGATTCCATCCATCAACGGTCTGCAGTTAATGGTGTCATGGATCATAAGGGTTCTGATGGATCCGTATATGAGGACTATTCAAAAAGTTCCCAGGGTTCACTAGACCACTCTGATGTTATGGACCTAGAGATGCAGAAACTGTATGCAAGGCTTCAGGCTCTTGAAGCTGATAGAGAATCAATGAGGCAGGCTCTTATCTCTGTTGGAACTGATAAAGCACAAATGATTTTGTTGAAAGAGATAGCTGAGAACTTGTGCAAAGAAATGACACCAGCAAAAGCAATGCCTATCCAGAAGAAGCCAGTAACTAAGGGTTTAAGCTCCGTTTCCTTATTGAAGGTAATGATAGTGGTAAATGCTGATTTTTTTTTCCAAATTCCAGTTGCATCTACACATGAAAGAGACACATTGCCCTTTTTTCTGCTTTATCTGCAATTACACTCTTCTTATCAAAGATACGGTAGTATTTGGAAAAACTTGATTAATATGTGTGGTTATGCAAGCCTCACAACCTTTAGCAGTTAGCACTGTACAAGCACAAGTTGTGTTTCAGACAAAAGAAAGTGCAGCCAAATACCTCTATTTATTAATGGGGAAAGCCTCACTTCATGATTACAAAAACAGTGTAGATTCTAAGCATCTTTTCGTAGATAGGATATCTACCATTAAGATCTATGTGGTTTGGATTGTTATGGACTTCTTCCAACTTTTATCCTTACATTATGTCTGCTCACACTTGGGATCATCTTCTGGCTGTTTAGCAAATAGAGCCATTGTTTGTAATAAGATCCTGTAAATTACTTCCGTCTGAAGTTTTTTATTTTCATGCAACACTGGTCACATGTGGGAGCTGTTTGTTAAAACTCTAATTGCAGGACATTAGTAAATCTTGTAATTACCATTTCTTCATGAATACTGACTATGTATTTCTCTTTGTTCAGTGGGTCATATTATGGAGAAGGAATGCACGCAGAAGCAGGTAACATACAATACCATGAAAATGTCTAATTAAGTTGTGGATATTATTGGACATCAGAAATTTTGCTCTCTACTCTTTTTCTGCTGGTTTACTTGATAGAGCATCCTTAGCCCATTGGTATTATCTAGTCTTTAGCTAAGGTCTGTTTTTGGATGGATGTCTTAGTTATGTCTGCTAATACTTGTTAAAATAGCTTAATATTTCCAAATAAGAATGCATAATAGCACCTATCCTCTGAATTAATGCAGTTAGACATTGTATGATTTAACCATTATTCGCTCATTTTTCTTATTTCTGAGTGTCTCAGGTACACGTTCGGGATGTCTGCCAAGAATGAAGGTTTGCTAATGCTTTTAGACAAAGGTCCTCGTATCGGACAACGAAGGGTTGTGTCAACAGTAAACCTGCGAAACTAAGACTGACTGGTCTTTGTTCCATCCCCGAAGCCTCTGTTATCATCACTACTGTTTGGATGCTGAGTGGTTTTGAGCTTTTCTGGTGTTTGGATTGTGAGTGAAGGTTTTTTCTTTGCTAATTTGTTGCTAAGGGGATTGGTAATACTGGCACGTCGTCGTGCAGTTTCGCATCACTTCAATTTGTGGCATAGCATACATCAAATTTGTCGATATAGGAGTTGTATTCTTTGTGGTTGATCAGCCAATTTCGCTTGTGCTTCTCTTTTTCTGTTTCCTTTACTTCTCACTATAATGTTGATCTGTTATTTTTCTTGTACCCCAATCGTCACATAAGCCCAGTCTTCTTGGGACGCAAATGACAACCTCTGCCGTCACCTTAATCAAGTTTTGATGCTGAAACCCTAAACCCTTCCATTGCAACTTGCAAGACCCTTTCTCGTAAATTGTGGATAAAATAAAATAGAGTGAGAGAACTAAATACTGTGAGTAAAGAAATCATCTTTTTCCTTAATAAATTACATTTTTTGACTAATGTGCTTCATAAAAATAAAATGTTAAAAGTGACTATCTTCTTCATTACACAAGCTAATTTGCCTAATGGTTGTGATTTAATAAATTAATAAAATTTAAATTAAAAAGTATAGGAGTAATTAATTTTGGTTTTTTCTTTGAATCGAATAACCCTTTTATGTAGTTGTAAAAGGGTTCGTGGCTTGTCTCTCCTCTTGCCTTCATCCCAGCATACAGTCTCCGGCGGCTTAAACAGCCGCCGACCTCGCCGTTGTTAAAAATGCTGAGCTCCAAAAATTTATGGGTCAAGGCTAGATCGAAGAAATCGAAAAAATCGCGCGTAACCCATTCCAAGAGGCCGAACTCAGCCACAAAGAAACAAAAACTTGAATTCAAAAAGCAAGCTACAGGCGTGGCACCGCCGCCGCATTCATTAACGGAAGAGGAAGAAT
This sequence comes from Salvia hispanica, assembly GCF_023119035.1. Classification (NCBI taxonomy): domain Eukaryota; kingdom Viridiplantae; phylum Streptophyta; class Magnoliopsida; order Lamiales; family Lamiaceae; genus Salvia; species Salvia hispanica. The sequence goes on along the minus strand of NC_062965.1, from coordinate 31,203,250 downwards.
TCGAGCAAACTGAAGAAGGTAAATTCAGCTTGAAAAACTCGGCTCAATCCCACTCTCACGGCGTCCAACCGTTGGGCAATCTCTACTTCAGCTCTTCGCCCACCAATTCTAGGAACTCGGGCCTCGGCAATCTCCAAATCCTCACAGATGAGCTCCTTCTCGAGATTCTTGCATTTCTCAGCGGGACCCAATTGGGGGTTTTATCAACTGTGAGCAAATCTTTCTATGTTTTCTGCAATCAAGAGCCTCTTTGGAGGAATCTCGTACTGGATACTTATCAAAATGGGTTCTTGTATAAAGGGACTTGGAAAAACACTTTTGTTAGTTCTTATAAAAGCTCGTTCAAGATTGTTAGCAGTGGGGTTAGAGTTAGGGATTTTTATTCTGATTACTTGTTTCAGAGCTGGCTCTGTGCTAATCTTGAGATGAAACCTGAGTGGGTTGAGAGGGATAACATAGTGAGGAGAAGGGGAATTTCTGTTGATGAGTTTATACTGAGCTTTGAGGAGCCGAATAAGCCAGTGTTGTTGGAAGGATGTCTGGAGAAATGGCCTGCAATTGAGAAATGGGACAGGGAGTATCTGGTTGAAGTTTGTGGTGATGAACAGTTCTCGGTTGGGCCGGTGCAGATGAAGCTCGGGGACTACTTTAGGTACTCAGATCAAGTGAAGGAGGAGCGGCCGTTGTATCTTTTTGACCCTAAGTTTGCTGAGAAAGTTCCTCAGTTGGGGATGGATTATGGGGTACCTGAGTATTTCAGTGAGGATCTTTTTAGTGTTTTGGGAAGTGAGAGGCCGGACTATAGATGGATTATTATTGGGCCGGCAGGGTCTGGATCGTCTTTCCACATTGATCCTAACTCGACCTCTGCTTGGAATGCTGTGGTGAGAGGTTCCAAGAAGTGGGTGCTGTTTCCTCCTGATGTGGTGCCGCCTGGGGTGCATCCGAGCCCAGATGGTGCAGAGGTTGCTTGTCCCGTTTCCATAATTGAGTGGTTTATGAACTTCTACTGTGCCACGAAAAGTTGGGAGAAGAGGCCCATTGAATGCGTTTGTAAAGCAGGGGAAGTCATATTTGTGCCTAATGGATGGTGGCATCTGGTTATTAACCTCGAAGATTCTGTTGCCATCACGCAAAATTTTGCTAGCAGGTATACACACTTTTCTCTCCATCATGTTACCTTTGTTTTTGTTGCTACACCATATATTCATTGATGCTCAATTCATGATTCAATCAGTCTTCCTTGGTGATTAAGTGCTACTTATTACAAGTAGTTATTAGTTGATGGCTTGACAATGTGATGATTTTTCGGTTATGGACTTTCACATGCTGTCATCTTCCTGTATGAGTCTTATAAGAGTATCCTTAAAATCTTTATGTTGCAAGTTCAACTCAACATCCTATACTTTCTTTTAGAGGGCACTGACATGAAGTTATTTAGAGGTATTATATTCATTGAAACAAATGCAAAACTTGTGCATCCACAATTACTTATCTAATTTTGATGGCTGTTTAAGCAAATAATGAATATAGGAAGTTAGTGATGAAAATTTGGATTCATGGATGGTTAGCAACCCTTTTTTGGTGTTGGAAATTCAAGTTAGTGAGGGAGACAGAATATACTGTTAAGAAACATGTTGGGCTGCTATAACAAGACCAGAAATTCCAGCATCATCTTGGTTATGCTGCAATAAGTTAAGATTGTTTTCATATTGCAGGAGGAATTTGTTGAACGTTTTGGATTTTCTAAAGAGGCCTAATGCGAGCAGTCTTGTGTCGGGAACGAGAGATAGAGTCAATCTTCATGACAAATTTAGGAATGCTATCGATGCAGCTCTACCCGGAACGATAGACGAGCTGAAAGTGAAAGCAGAGGAGAAAGAAAAGCAGGCCAAGAAGCTTTCTTTCTGGGAGACTGTTACTGATTCCAAGGTGGGTGCCTTCAAGTTTTCCTTTTAGTTTTAGGTCTCACACACCACTCACATTCTATGTAGAACAAGTTCATTTGTTTTCTTGCAACTACAGACGTGCAACATTAGAGTTGAGAGATTTAAACAATCATTTCATCTATCATTATTAGTCTTTACTCCATCACATTCATTATTTATTCTTTTCTTTTTGTCACTAATTTTTGTTGCAATATCTGTTACTTTTTGTATTAAGGACAAATGAAATGAAAAACTAACAATAGCAATAGGTGTGTTTTTTTGGTCAATGGCACTAATACGACCAGTTATTTCGAACCTCTTTTGACTAACAAATTGGTGCTAGTCAAATTTTACCATCAAGATAATACGACAGCTCTTTTATAATAGGAGTATAGTATATTATATTTTTCTTTATATGGCACGAATTAATTTCTATTACACTCTTTTTTCAAAAGCACTTGGTGAGGCTTCAAATTCCCTTCTTTTGTTCAAAATATTATAATGATTGATGTATCACACAGCAGCAGTTTTAATATTATAATAAAATTAAAAAAAAGGTACCCATTTAGCTTAATTAATTATAAGAAAATAGCGTATATATTCACTAACTTAGTATGTATATATACTCATAAAAGTTAGTAATATTAAGTGAAGTTCGAAATATACTCCTAATACGAATAGAGTAATAAGTAAACATTAAATGAAACTCATTGCCAATCCAGATCTCCTGATTCTTCTTCCATAATTCACTGGGGAGAAACGACCTTCTCCAGTTCTCCTTTCATATTCTCCCAATCTCCCTCATTCGTTTAGGCAAGTGTCGCTCTGTCGCCATTTGCCGAAGATGGTGGCATCGCCATTTGTGTACCTTGGGATGGGATGTAAGGGTAGGTAATATAGTTTACTACTGTATTACATGTTTTAAATTGATAAAATTTTGTCTTTCACAATTGAGCTTGGCCAAAAATTGTTTTGCAGTTCAATTTATATATTGGAACTACGAAAACCTAGCTTATCAGAAACATGTTGGGGTCATCACATTCATTATATACATCATTACTCTTACCAATACACCGGATCTATAATAAAAGCACAATTTATACATATTAGTGTCGTGTTTGATATGATGCATTAAAATATTTATAATTAATATATAATCTATTGTTGGGTAGACAATATATATTAGGGGAGTGTTATCTTGCTAATTCATAACTTAATTGCTAACTACAACTAAATAATAGTCATTAGATATTCAAATTAAGGGCTTAGATCATCAACCCAGAAATGTCAATACAATTAACAAAAAACGTCAATAAGGCCATAGGATTAATTCCAAAAAATATCAATAGGGGTATTAATGTCAATGAACTACAAAATTAGTTATAACTAACTTTTAAAAGAAATCCCAAAACTTTAAATTCATATAACATATATCAAATTAAAGATAATTTCCATAAGGATTACAACGATATCCTACATGCATATGTTCTGACGTCAAAATTTGAAACAAAATTCGAAAATTTTTAATTTTTTCGTACAACAGAAATGTCAACATACTATATAAAATATGTCAATATAATATATGTAGAATGTCAATATAAGCCATGGGTTAACATTCTTAAAGCATTGTGTTGACATTCTCAAAGCATTGTGTTGATATTTTCGAAACACTATATTGACATTTTCATCCAAAATCATAATTTGGAGTTTTTTTTTATCTTTTTTTTTTATTTTATTAATAAAAATGAAAATTACACGTGGCAAATTGTAGACCACACATTTTCTAAAATCCTATGGCCTTAAATTAGTTGTAGTTAGCAATTAAATGATGAGTTAGCAAGTGATCACTCCCCATATATATTAAATGTTAAACTATATATAATTAATAATCGTAAACATAGTAAAAAAATCACTAAATTTTAGTATATGGAGTAATATTTCTGAATTATTATAAAAATGTGTTTTAAGTATATAATTCTGTCACAGCCTCATTGGGAATGAATAAATAGAATTTATTAGTATTAGTTTGGGAACACGCTGTGCATATTCAATTATTGATGCCATAACCATTCTTAGAAAATCACTCTAAGTGGAGAACATTATATCATCTACATATACTAAAATAAATTAATTATGTTTGGTTGCGTAAGAAGCCACCATCGGGCTTGTGATAGCTAATCATATTTGTTTAAATTCAGCCCTCATTCCATCTCTCTCTAATATTATGACAATTGTGTGGCCACAATTATACGTAATTCAAGTACGTCCATTTTGTTTGTTTGGATGCATGACAATTTTCACGCCAAAGTCCATACTCTCTTTCACATCGCAAAACCCAATTTTCAAAATAGCTACCAGACATTTTCCTACTTTTTAATTGCTCTTGTCCTCTTCATCTTTTTTAATTTTTTTCATTACTGCATATATATGTGTATTGTAAAAAGGACAGCATAATATATAATTGTATATATGTTTTTTGTGTTTATATATATGTTATTTTTTTTCGATTTAATTGAACTATCGTGCTTTGTCCCAGTGATATAAGGATAGTGGGTTTCTATTGTGGGAAAACTGATAAAATGTACTCCAGATATGAAATGATCTTCTTTCAATTAAATAAACAAGTTAGTTATCAATATGTCTATGCGTTGCATGTCATTGATTGGATGAAATTACTACTAAGTATGATTGGTGAATGTTTACACTTTTGTAAAAATAAATTATAGCATCGTGGATATATGTGTCATTGGTTCAGGAATAGGGTACCCATACAAAAAAGTTTCATCCTACAATAAAGTAATCATTTCGGTAGTTGAAGTCTTGAAGATAAATAGTTTAATTTTCTACTAATACCAATTTTGCTTAATTTCAATTTTCAATCTTCTTTTTCCTTGACAAAATAACTAGCAAAATAAGGGCGGTCCATATCTGTTACTCCGTACCATTTTGACATAGAAATTATATATAAGGAGGTGATCAATGGCTAACAAGCTTAATTTGTTAATTTTACTAATTTATTATTAATAATAATAAAAATATCAAGCGATGACATTAGCATGTTAACACAAATCTAGTTGACATACTTATATACTCGTGTTGGCATTTAAATATAGATGTCAACGCAGAGATATAAGTATGCCAATTAAAGTTGTATTGATATATTAATGTCATCGTGTTGACATTTTTTATATGTAGGTTGACAAATTAGCAAAATTAATAAATTAAATTAGTTAGCGGTCTAATAGGACCTCATATTTATACCTTAATGTATAGGAATCTGCTAAATTAAAAACCCATTTCAAAAAAAAAATATATATATATATATATATATATATATATATATATATAAGATTGTGATCAATTGAGATTATTTATGCTAATTGAGAAATGAGATGCAATATCAGCCACTCATTTTTATTAAATGAGTGGTCCAGATTTTGCCACACAATAAATATTTTTAGATTAATTTAATATGAAAGGATAGAATGGTAATTTCATATTTTAATTAGGATTTCATCTTCACGTTCCATAGATAGAACTCCAAACCTTGCTGGCTTTGCTGCTGAAATTCTGCTAGTGATCGCTTTCTGATCAAATCCGACCGCCGGATCTGAGAAGCAGGATCGGTAAGGACTCCAGAGAGCGGCGATCAGTAATTTCATGTTTTAATTAGGGCAGAATGGATGAATCGAGGGAAGCAGCAACAACAGGATGAATTGAGGGAGATTCCGGCGAGGCAAGACTGGGAAATTGATGCCTCGAAATTCGTGGTCAAATCTGTGCTGGCGCGGGGCACTTTTGGCACCGTTCACCGCGGCGTTTATGACGGAGAGGATGTTGCAGGTATGTGTATTAATTTTTTCTTTTTTATGGATCAAGATAAATCAGATTAGGAGATGTTAGAATTTGACTGAATTTTGTGTTGTTTTCAATTCAGCAATGTGGCTAATTGACATGTTTTGGAATGGGAAATCTTTTTGTGAAGATGAAAATAGTCTATGCATTCCATGTGTTTGTTAATTTGTCTCAATATCAGTAGGATACAGCTTGGTGTGAATTTTTTTTTGCCTTGTAGTGCTTGCTGTGATGACTGTAGACTAAGTAGTTGTTTTTCCTTGATCATGATTTGATGAGTTGCTATTAACTTGTGTTTTTGCTATCAAAATTTTTATGAGATTTTTGCTTCTGTTGCAACCATATTACCATATTTTTGCAGTAGATGATTCAATTGTATTGGATGTGAACTCATTTGAGAGATTGATTTTCCAATATTTGCTTTTGTTATAGGATTTGAACTTTTTGCAAGCTTAATTGTTGATTTGTTTATGGAATTGGAAGTATTATCAGGAATTGGATGTCAACAAAACTTGGATTTGGGTTGCAGAATTTACCCCAAGAGAAAATGCCTCAACTTGTATAGATAATCAGGAAGAGGGATGAGCATTTGGCACAGGATGACGATGAAATTGAGCTTGATATTGAGGCTCTTGATACGGAAACGTTGTGGGAATTTGATCGGTTTGTGACCAATTGGAAGAAGATGGTGAGCAAGACAAAGCGGCAAGCGTTGATGATGAACAACAATCCAGCTGCTGGAGTTTCTATTCCCTCCAGTCCTGTTACTGATGCTGATGTGGTAAGTTAAATTTGCATCAAGATTTTTGTCTTTTTTGTGGTATTTTCACTGTTTATTCATGTTGTTGGTAATGTTGTGTAGGGCGCATTGAGCGACAAGAATGATGATTGTGGCAAGATGATGAAAGAAAATGATGAAGAAGATGTAGATATTGATGACGATATGCCAGCAGCGAGCTTCCCTGCTGTGGTGGAGATTGAGATTGAGAGAGAAGGTGTTGTTGGGCAGGAGAATGATGGTGTTGTTGGACAGGAGAATGATGGTAGAGGCAATGCCAGCAGTAGCTCAAGCAGTTCTGGCAGCTCAAGTAGCGATTCGTCATCCTCGAGTGGTATTGATACTGATTCTTCTTGCGTTTCTACATTGTGTTGGGGGTGAAAGTATGGAAAACGGAAACAGAAACAGATGTTCATTCGTTTGAGCTTGCTTTTTACAGATTCTGATTTAGGGAGTTCCTCTGGTAGTGAGTCCGACGCAGATGATTGACCAATTTGATGATTGAACTTTTATTTGATGATTGAATTGGATGTATGGCAGTTTTGTTGCTTTTTCTTGCCTGTTAACTGTGATATCTCAACTTTGTTTTAGTTCATTTGATATTTTAGCTATTGATATGTGAATTATAAGTGTTATTTTTTAGTTGTTGACATTCGATATTCTCGGTATTGATATGTCAATTGTAAGTGTTATTTTTTAGTTGTTGACATTTTAATATGAGTTGTTGACATTCGATATTTTCGGTATTGATATGTCAATTATAAGTGTTATTTGTTAGTTGTTGACATTTTAATACGAGTCGTTGACATTCGATATTCTCAATATTGAAGAAATGTTAAATGTACAATTTTTTTATTGTTGTTGGATGATTTATCAAGTATGAAAGGAACGGAAAATACGTAAAGAATTCTGCTTTTGAGGCAAATGTTACGTGTCTCTCTCTTTTATTTCTCCAAATTAAAGCATGAAATATTTTGCACTCTGGTTGTTTGGTAATATTTCTCATTTGAAAATTAGTTGCTAAGATTTAGTTATCTCCCTTTTTTAATATCAACTATGCATGTCAACTACCTATATAATCTATGTCAACTACGTATACAATTAATAACATTTGTTGTTGACATCGTGGTTCCCATAAATAACATTTGTTGTTGACATCGTAGTTGACATATTGTCTCCGTAGTTGACATCGCGAAAATGACAATTATGCCCCCTAGCTGACATAATGTTTGAGTAGTTGACATTACGCGAAAATTGTGAATGAGTGGCTGAAAATGCATCTCATTTCTCAATTAAGCTAAAAAATCTCAACCTAACAAGACCCGTTGTTGATATTTGATTTTGCTCTCTATTGACATCTATTGTATGATTTTGTTTTTTTTTTTTAATTTTAAGATTTGTTTTCTAAGTTGTACACACTTTATACAAGCTGTTGACATTTGGTTATAAGTTGTTGACATTTCAATACAAGTTGGAGTCAGACTTGCCTCCGTGCTACTCGCTGATGAGGGCGTCCAGGCTGCCCCAGTCCTGCCTGGAGGGGTAATTACAATTACAATTCATGTTTTTAAGGTTAATTATAATTAAAAATTATGTCAACTATATATACTAGCCATGTCAACAACTAATATAATTATGTCAACTATGGTGCATATCGTGTCAACGGTACATACAAGTCATGTCAACTACGGTACATATCGTGTCTACTACACGTACAAACCATGTCAACTATGTTACATACTATGTCAACTACACGTACAAGCCATGTCAACTATACATAGAAACCATGTCAACAACAATTATAAGTCATGTCATCTACACGTACAAGCCATGTCAACAACAATCAGAGTTGTTTTTTAGTTGTTAACATATACTAAAAGTTATTGACATTATCTTATTAGTTGTTGATATTTGATTCTGCTCTCTAATGACATCTATCTTATAATTTTCTTTATTAATTATAATATTTGTTTTCTGAGTTGTTGACACTTTATACAAGCTGTTGACATTTGGTTATAGACATTTGGTTACCAGGTTGTTGACATTTCAATACAATTTGTTGAACTGATTAACATTTGATATAACTGCTAAGTTCAAACTTCAGAATCCACAATAATAGTTTTAAAACCCATCCAACTATATAATTTAAGATTACTTACACATGGAGATGTAGTCATATAATTTAAGATTACTTAAACATATAATTTAATTATGCTCAATTATAATTCATGTTTTTAAGGTTAGTTACAATTAAAAATCATGTCAACTATATATACTAGTCATGTCAACAACTAATATAATTATGTCAACTATGGTGCATATCGTGTCAACGACACATACAAGTCATGTCAACTACGGTACATATCGTGTCAACTACACGTACAAGCCATGTCAACTATGTTACATACTATGTCAACTACACATAGAACCATGTTAACAACAATTATAAGTCATGTTAACAACAATTATAAGCCATGTCAACTACACATAGAACCATGTCAACAACAATTATAAGCCATGTCAACTACACATAGAAACCATGTCAACAACAATTATAACCAAATGTCAACTACACTTTCAAGCCATGTCAACAACAATTCAGTCATTTTATAAAAACAATATACTATTTAATCTTAGTTTTAGTTATTTTATTTTAACAATATTCTCTACTTTCTCTTTCCTTTTCTCCTGTTGTTTTTCTTTGTTCGTTTCAACTTGTGCGTCATCCATTGGGCTTGCAGCTGGTGGTGAGATAGGAGAGGCTGATTCATTGGCTCACCCCTTTAGGATCATAACCTGGCGATGTAGGGATATTTTCTCTGTTTCTTTCTTCTGCATACTGCTTGTAAATTAGTTCTACAATGTTAGTATATAAACTGTAGGAGTAATCTAATGTCAACTCAGAGAAACATATGTAAACAAAATGATGTACTTACTTCATCAAAGAAATGTCCAAATTTAAAAGTTGGAAATTCGGTCAAATCTTCAAGAACTTCCTTTTCTTTTTCAGCAATAACTATTGATTCAGATATTGTTTTCCAGTGATCAAAAGTATCATGCTTGTCTTGAAGGAACGTCTTGGACAAATGAAGAAACTTGTCGGCCACAGATTCAAGTGAAGTCGTTTGGCTTCCAAGTGCATATCAACTCAAGCAGTTGCATCAAGAAGCAAAACACATATGATGACTGGTGTGGGGGAGGGGTATTGATTGACAAGAGAAACCTCATATACTTATTCAGAGACAATAAAATTACAAAATCCACTGGATAAAAAACAGGCATAAAACACCAAAATATGATTACACATCATCCCTAAGACCCTAACTGTTGGGAACATCCATGAATTGACACTTGAGGAGATTCTAGTAAAGATTGAAAAGACTTACAGCTATGCCACATGCAATGAGTCCAGGCTTCTCCCTGTCATCCATACGGACACATAGCAGTAGAAAAGCTCCTATATACCAGGGGATTGCACCCAGAAAGAAACTAGTAATAAACCTAGCAAAAAAGCAGCAAAATCAGAGAAGTTCCTATTTCACTGAACAAGATGGTAAATCATTCAACTATCATGAAACTATCAGCTGCACCGCATACATTATCTCTTAAGAAAAGCATTTTTGAAATAATTAAGTAGACAATGACTGCTAGATAAACTTACAAGAGCCATCCAAGACCAACACCAAAACAGGGGAGTCGTTCCTCCCTAAAAGGTCCATGAGCAACAACATGACCTAGAAACATTTATATGTTTTCTACAGTCATCCTAACAGCCATTCAAACAAGCATACACTATGTCAATATAATTATGTCAACACCTATTCAAACAAGCATACACTACTACTGTCAATAGTATATTATTATAGCTATGTCAATAGCTAGTATATAAAATGTCAATAATCTTAAAATTTTTAAAATCAAACAGAATAAATCAATATCAATTATACACGATATCATGTCAATAAGAAGTATACCCTGTTGACAACAAGTGCATGCATGTTATTACGATTATGTCAATAGATAAAGTACATAATAAATCTATGTCAATAACAAGTGTACCCTATCGACAGCAAGTGCATGTATATTCTTAAAATTATGTCAATAGATAAAGTACATAATAAATCAATGTCAATAACAAGTATATCTCATATATAGCAAACACAATTATCTGGTTACTATTATGTCAATTTGACTATGTCAACAACGATTCTAATAAGTATACACTATGTCAATAACAAGTATATCATGATTAAAGCAAACATAATTATCTTATTACTTTTATATCAATTGTTAAAGTTTATAATGTCAACAACAATCCAAATAAGCATACACTATGTCAACAGTATACAATATCATCTCAATGACAAGTATATGTTGTTTATAGAAAACACAAGTCTATTATCATAACTATGTCAATAGCTATTGTATGAAATGTCAATAATCTTAAAAATTTAAACAAATCCTTAACTGGAAGCAGATGCATGTTCTCTTTTGTTTTTTCCAGCAGCCTTGTTGATTTCCCCCTCTTCCGAATCTACCATCGCTAATCAACAATAAAAAATCAGCAGAAATCGAATTCAGAAGAAAACAAATCCAGATCTGTTTTAATACACTAAAATCGAAGCAATATACTTAAAATTTGAATCAATTTCTTAACCTGAAGAATTCGCTTCAACGACCGCCGATTTGGAATGCCTTTTTCCGGCTACAATCGGTGCTTCAACTTCAACTACTTCTTCGATCCTCATTTTTGGAAATTAATTGATGTAGAAAACTGAACGAAGTCTAAGATTAGGAGATGAATAGCGACGAAGGGAAGAGAAGATGCAGAATTGTAGGAGAAATTTGGGAGAGAACTCAGAGAAATGTTTGAGAGTTTTACGGCGTGTTTTGAATACAGCTGAAACATTTTAGAACTAAAATGACAAAAATACCCCCCTGTTGACATAAACCAGGCGCTGTTGACATCGCGCGAAGATTGTGAATGGGTGGCTGAGATTGCATCTCAATTCTCAATTAGGCCCAAAAATCTCAACCTAACAGGACCCTATATATATATATATATATATATATATATATATAGAGGATTGTGATCAATTGAGATTATTTATGCTAATTGAGAAATGAGATGCAATATCAGCCACTCATTTTTATTAAATGAGTGGTCCAGATTTTGCCACACAATAAATATTTTTAGATTAATTTAATATGAAAGGATAGAATGGTAATTTCATGTTTTAATTAGGATTTCATCTTCACGTTCCATAGATAGAACTCCAAACCTTGCTGGCTTTGCTGCTGAAATTCTGCTAGTGATCGCTTTCTGATCAAATCCGACCGCCGGATCTGAGAAGCAGGATCGGTAAGGACTCCAGAGAGCGGCGATCAGTAATTTCATGTTTTAATTAGGGCAGAATGGATGAATCGAGGGAAGCAGCAACAACAGGATGAATTGAGGGAGATTCCGGCGAGGCAAGACTGGGAAATTGATGCCTCGAAATTCGTGGTCAAATCTGTGCTGGCGCGGGGCACTTTTGGCACCGTTCACCGCGGCGTTTATGACGGAGAGGATGTTGCAGGTATGTGTATTAATTTTTTCTTTTTTATGGATCAAGATAAATCAGATTAGGAGATGTTAGAATTTGACTGAATTTTGTGTTGTTTTCAATTCAGCAATGTGGCTAATTGACATGTTTTGGAATGGGAAATCTTTTTGTGAAGATGAAAATAGTCTATGCATTCCATGTGTTTGTTAATTTGTCTCAATATCAGTAGGATACAGCTTGGTGTGAATTTTTTTTTGCCTTGTAGTGCTTGTTGTGATGACTGTAGACTAAGTAGTTGTTTTTCCTTGATCATGATTTGATGAGTTGCTATTAACTTGTGTTTTTGCTATCAACATTTTTATGAGATTTTTGCTTCTGTTGCAACCATATTACCATATTTTTGCAGTAGATGATTCAATTGTATTGGATGTGAACTCATTTGAGAGATTGATTTTCCAATATTTGCTTTTGTTATAGGATTTGAACTTTTTGCAAGCTTAATTGTTGATTTGTTTATGGAATTGGAAGTATTATCAGGAATTGGATGTCAACAAAACTTGGATTTGGGTTGCAGAATTTACCCCAAGAGAAAATGCCTCAACTTGTATAGATAATCAGGAAGAGGGATGAGCATTTGGCACAGGATGGCGATGAAATTGAGCTTGATATTGAGGCTCTTGATACGGAAACGTTGTGGGAATTTGATCGGTTTGTGACCAATTGGAAGAAGATGGTGAGCAAGACAAAGCGGCAAGCGTTGATGATGAACAACAATCCAGCTGCTGGAGTTTCTATTCCCTCCAGTCTTGTTACTGATGCTGATGTGGTAAGTTAAATTTGCATCAAGATTTTTGTCTTTTTTGTGGTATTTTCACTGTTTATTCATGTTGTTGGTAATGTTGTGTAGGGCGCATTGAGCGACAAGAATGATGATTGTGGCAAGATGATGAAAGAAAATGATGAAGAAGATGTAGATATTGATGACGATATGCCAGCAGCGAGCTTCCCTGCTGTGGTGGAGATTGAGATTGAGAGAGAAGGTGTTGTTGGGCAGGAGAATGATGGTGTTGTTGGACAGGAGAATGATGGTAGAGGCAATGCCAGCAGTAGCTCAAGCAGTTCTGGCAGCTCAAGTAGCGATTCGTCATCCTCGAGTGGTATTGATACTGATTCTTCTTGCGTTTCTACATTGTGTTGGGGGTGAAAGTATGGAAAACGGAAACAGAAACAGATGTTCATTCGTTTGAGCTTGCTTTTTACAGATTCTGATTTAGGGAGTTCCTCTGGTAGTGAGTCCGACGCAGATGATTGACCAATTTGATGATTGAACTTTTATTTGATGATTGAATTGGATGTATGGCAGTTTTGTTGCTTTTTCTTGCCTGTTAACTGTTAACTAACTGTGATATCTCAACTTTGTTTTAGTTCATTTGATATTTTAGCTATTGATATGTGAATTATAAGTGTTATTTTTTAGTTGTTGACATTCGATATTCTCGGTATTGATATGTCAATTGTAAGTGTTATTTTTTAGTTGTTGACATTTTAATACGAGTTGTTGACATTCGATATTTTCGGTATTGATATGTCAATTATAAGTGTTATTTGTTAGTTGTTGACATTTTAATACGAGTCGTTGACATTCGATATTCTCGATATTGAAGAAATGTTAAATGTACAAATTTTTTATTGTTGTTGGATGATTTATCAAGTATGAAAGGAACGGAAAATACGTAAAGAATTCTGCTTTTGAGGCAAATGTTACGTGTCTCTCTCTTTTATTTCTCCAAATTAAAGCATGAAATATTTTGCACTCTGGTTGTTTGGTAATATTTCTCATTTGAAAATTAGTTGCTAAGATTTAGTTATCTCCCTTTTTTAATATCAACTATGCATGTCAACTACCTATATAATCTATGTCAACTACGTATACAATTAATAACATTTGTTGTTGACATCGTGGTTCCCATAAATAACATTTGTTGTTGACATCGTAGTTGACATATTGTCTCCGTAGTTGACATCGCGAAAATGACAATTATGCCCCCTAGCTGACATAATGTTTGAGTAGTTGACATTACGCGAAAATTGTGAATGAGTGGCTGAAAATGCATCTCATTTCTCAATTAAGCTAAAAAATCTCAACCTAACAAGACCCGTTGTTGATATTTGATTTTGCTCTCTATTGACATCTATTGTATGATTTTGTTTTTTTTTTTTAATTTTAAGATTTGTTTTCTAAGTTGTACACACTTTATACAAGCTGTTGACATTTGGTTATAAGTTGTTGACATTTCAATACAAGTTGGAGTCAGACTTGCCTCCGTGCTACTCGCTGATGAGGGCGTCCAGGCTGCCCCAGTCCTGCCTGGAGGGGTAATTACAATTACAATTCATGTTTTTAAGGTTAATTATAATTAAAAATTATGTCAACTATATATACTAGCCATGTCAACAACTAATATAATTATGTCAACTATGGTGCATATCGTGTCAACGGTACGTACAAGTCATGTCAACTACGGTACATATCGTATCTACTACACGTACAAACCATGTCAACTATGTTACATACTATGTCAACTACACGTACAAGCCATGTCAACTATACATAGAAACCATGTCAACAACAATTATAAGTCATGTCATCTACACGTACAAGCCATGTCAACAACAATCAGAGTTGTTTTTTAGTTGTTAACATATACTAAAAGTTATTGACATTATCTTATTAGTTGTTGATATTTGATTCTGCTCTCTAATGACATCTATCTTATAATTTTCTTTATTAATTATAATATTTGTTTTCTGAGTTGTTGACACTTTATACAAGCTGTTGACATTTGGTTATAGGTTGTTGACATTTCAATACAATTTGTTGAACTGATTAACATTTGATATAACTGCTAAGTTCAAACTTCAGAATCCACAATAATAGTTTTAAAACCCATCCAACTATATAATTTAAGATTACTTACACATGGAGATGTAGTCATATAATTTAAGATTACTTAAACATATAATTTAATTATGCTCAATTATAATTCATGTTTTTAAGGTTAGTTACAATTAAAAATCATGTCAACTATATATACTAGTCATGTCAACAACTAATATAATTATGTCAACTATGGTGCATATCGTGTCAACGGCACATACAAGTCATGTCAACTACGGTACATATCGTGTCAACTACACGTACAAGCCATGTCAACTATGTTACATACTATGTCAACTACACATAGAACCATGTTAACAACAATTATAAGTCATGTTAACAACAATTATAAGCCATGTCAACTACACATAGAACCATGTCAACAACAATTATAAGCCATGTCAACTACACATAGAAACCATGTCAACAACAATTATAACCAAATGTCAACTACACTTTCAAGCCATGTCAACAACAATTCAGTCATTTTATAAAAACAATATACTATTTAATCTTAGTTTTAGTTATTTTATTTTAACAATATTCTCTACTTTCTCTTTCCTTTTCTCCTGTTGTTTTTCTTTGTTCGTTTCAACTTGTGCGTCATCCATTGGGCTTGCAGCTGGTGGTGAGATAGGAGAGGCTGATTCATTGGCTCACCCCTTTAGGATCATAACCTGGCGATGTAGGGATATTTTCTCTGTTTCTTTCTTCTGCATACTGCTTGTAAATTAGTTCTACAATGTTAGTATATAAACTGTAGGAGTAATCTAATGTCAACTCAGAGAAACATATGTAAACAAAATGATGTACTTACTTCATCAAAGAAATGTCCAAATTTAAAAGTTGGAAATTCGGTCAAATCTTCAAGAACTTCCTTTTCTTTTTCAGCAATAACTATTGATTCAGATATTGTTTTCCAGTGATCAAAAGTATCATGCTTGTCTTGAAGGAACGTCTTGGACAAATGAAGAAACTTGTCGGCCACAGATTCAAGTGAAGTCGTTTGGCTTCCAAGTGCATATCAACTCAAGCAGTTGCATCAAGAAGCAAAACACATATGATGACTGGTGGGAGGGGGTATTGATTGACAAGAGAAACCTCATATACTTATTCAGAGACAATAAAATTACAAAATCCACTGGATAAAAAACAGGCATAAAACACCAAAATATGATTACACATCATCCCTAAGACCCTAACTGTTGGGAACATCCATGAATTGACACTTGAGGAGATTCTAGTAGAGATTGAAAAGACTTACAGCTATGCCACATGCAATGAGTCCAGGCTTCTCCCTGTCATCCATACGGACACATAGCAGTAGAAAAGCTCCTATATACCAGGGGATTGCACCCAGAAAGAAACTAGTAATAAACCTAGCAAAAAAGCAGCAAAATCAGAGAAGTTCCTATTTCACTGAACAAGATGGTAAATCATTCAACTATCATGAAACTATCAGCTGCACCGCATACATTATCTCTTAAGAAAAGCATTTTTGAAATAATTAAGTAGACAATGACTGCTAGATAAACTTACAAGAGCCATCCAAGACCAACACCAAAACAGGGGAGTCGTTCCTCCCTAAAAGGTCCATGAGCAACAACATGACCTAGAAACATTTATATGTTTTCTACAGTCATCCTAACAGCCATTCAAACAAGCATACACTATGTCAATATAATTATGTCAACACCTATTCAAACAAGCATACACTACTACTGTCAACAGTATATTATTATAGCTATGTCAATAGCTAGTATATAAAATGTCAATAATCTTAAAATTTTTAAAATCAAACAGAATAAATCAATATCAATTATACACGATATCATGTCAATAAGAAGTATACCCTGTTGACAACAAGTGCATGCATGTTATTACGATTATGTCAATAGATAAAGTACATAATAAATCTATGTCAATAACAAGTATACCCTATCGACAGCAAGTGCATGTATATTCTTAAAATTATGTCAATAGATAAAGTACATAATAAATCAATGTCAATAACAAGTATATCTCATATATAGCAAACACAATTATCTGGTTACTATTATGTCAATTTGACTATGTCAACAACGATTCTAATAAGTATACACTATGTCAATAACAAGTATATCATGATTAAAGCAAACATAATTATCTTATTACTTTTATATCAATTGTTAAAGTTTATAATGTCAACAACAATCCAAATAAGCATACACTATGTCAACAGTATACAATATCATCTCAATGACAAGTATATGCTGTTTATAGAAAACACAAGTCTATTATCATAACTATGTCAATAGCTATTGTATGAAATGTCAATAATCTTAAAAATTTAAACAAATCCTTAACTGGAAGCAGATGCATGTTCTCTTTCGTTTTTTCCAGCAGCCTTGTTGATTTCCCCCTCTTCCGAATCTACCATCGCTAATCAACAATAAAAAATCAGCAGAAATCGAATTCAGAAGAAAACAAATCCAGATCTGTTTTAATACACTAAAATCGAAGCAATATACTTAAAATTTGAATCAATTTCTTAACCTGAAGAATTCGCTTCAACGACCGCCGATTTGGAATGCCTTTTTCTGGCTACAATCGGTGCTTCAACTTCAACTACTTCTTCGATCCTCATTTTTGGAAATTAATTGATGTAGAAAACTGAACGAAGTCTAAGATTAGGAGATGAATAGCGACGAAGGGAAGAGAAGATGCAGAATTGTAGGAGAAATTTGGGAGAGAACTCAGAGAAATGTTTGAGAGTTTTACGGCGTGTTTTGAATACAGCTGAAACATTTTAGAACTAAAATGACAAAAATACCCCCCTGTTGACATAAACCAGGCGCTGTTGACATCGCGCGAAGATTGTGAATGGGTGGCTGAGATTGCATCTCAATTCTCAATTAGGCCCAAAAATCTCAACCTAACAGGACCCTATATATATATATATATATATATATATATATATATTTAACTTCCCCTCAGTGTACTCGAATGCTTCCTCAATTCAACAAAAACCACCACATGCAACAATCTTTTTTGTTTTTTTAAATACCATGCAAGAATCTTGACATTGTTTATCAACGTTACTTGCATAGAGAAAAAAAAGGTATATGAATCATTAATTTCCCTAGAATTAGTCATGGAGAATAAATGGATTAGATTTAAGGAGAAAGGAATAGCTAAATGGGGTGAAATGAATGAAAATAAAAATGAAAAGTGAAACGGGAAAGCAATGAAAGAAACAAAAAACAATAAAAGCTGGAAATAAAGAATGTAAAAGATAGTGAAAATAATGTAGGAATCGTGATAGTGTGAGTTGACGTGGAAGCTGTAGAGAGGCAGTAATAGATTTTTGGCACCACGTGTGTGGTGGCTCAGCCCCACTCCTCCGCCGTCCCTATCACGTGCTTAGGCCGGCACCGCCACTTTTTGACACGAGACCAACACCATCCCCCCCTCTCTACATTTCTTTTGTTCCAACAATTCCACGCATATATATTCTATATCCCAAAACTATGGATATTAATTCTCCCTTGTGAAACATTTGGGTTCCAAGTCTATTTTCATTTACACCCTCTTTCTTAAATTCATATAAAATTATGTGTAAAAGATTTTAATACACATCTAGCTAGGGAAGCAACAATTAAAGTGGAATTTATATAAAAAAATATCTTTTCAGAGAATTACATGATTGTGAAATTATGAGGTTAATATTATTCTAAATTAATAGACCTTGAAGTAATGCTCTATTAATCAGATGCGAATTTGAATGTTTATATGTATGTGTGGCACCTATATACGTATCAAAATTTGATTGAGTTGTGAGATAAATTTGACCCAAATGCATATTTTCGAATTAGTTGCGTTCAACAAAAGAATTTGAGGGTGATGAAGGTGGGTGTTATGATAGATTTAGGGTTAGTGTTTGAAGAAGAGGTGGTTGATGCCTTGATGGAGTTGAAAGTCTATGACAACATTTGGCCACTATGTATAATTATTGCATGTATTAATTGGCGACTGACAAGTTAGCCTACTTGAGATTTATCTGAAAATTGACACATATTTATTTATGCGATAGCTAGGTCAAATTAAATTGGACAAATATCAACTACATATGGTTCTATTAAAAATTGATATATATTCTATAAATCTCTTGAATGCATTGATGATTGATGGCGAAATATAGTAAAATATTCATATTGCATTGGTGGTTTTTTTAATAGTTGATATTTGTAATGCTTTTATATGTGTCTCTTAAGTTTAGTTGGAATACAAAAATAAAATATTTTTAAAACATATGTATTGTATTTAGAAATATAATTAACATTCATAATTAAATAAAAAAATACTCCACTTAGTTGTTTTTATAGTGTGTGTACCAATTAGCTAGCTAGGTGAAAGATAAAGATCATTCGTTCTTATTGATGAATTTCTCAAAAATAAACTGCAACAATTGAAAGAAAACTACAGGAAGTGAAAACTAATTCCAAGAACAATAATATTATGGAGCTATAACTTTTATGAAACAAAATAATATTATGGAGCTATGACTTTTAGATAAAAAACGAAGTTCAATTGTAAATGTTCAAGATACGTACGTACGCTCTATAAAACATGACAGATAAACATTTGGTTTCATAACTGTTTTCTTTCCATTACTATACTTATACATTTACATATTTTTTTTTCTATTTATGCAACATAATTATTACTATTTTTTATTTACATTTGATTTTCAATTTTACATCACTAACTATATTGTTTTAAATCTTTTTTACTTCATAATTATTTTCATCCATCAATTATGTACTTTAGTAAAAATTAATAAATGCAATTATTTTATAATGGTCGTCATAATTTATAGTAGTATTTTCGTGTATATTTTCTATTTTACATGACATCATCATTTATCGAAGAATACCTAACAACTAAGCATAAAATCTTTAGAATGTAAAATGATGGACATTTAGACGTCATAAAAAATTTAATCCATTATCCTTATATAACAACTAAAAATATTGATTATTTTGAGTTTTCGATGTCACCGACATCGAAAAATACCCTAAAACGATTAACACTAGCTTGAGCCCCCCTCATAAAAATCATGGCTTCGCCACTAATCCCGATAATAAGAATGATAATATATAAATATAATGATATAATAAGTTATGGAATATTTCCTAAAACATTCCTTTTATCCATATAAATAGTAATGGATAGACTCGAGCATTTGATCAGCAACATGTGGGTCGCCTAGAGTTATTTTTCTTAATTAAGAACCAATAATTTGAGTTACACCTAGCATTCTAGCACATATTATGAATTAAATTTCATTTAAAGCTCGACATGTTTATTAATTAGCTCGACACTTGAAGCTGAGTTTGGTAACAACATCACAAACGAACACTATTATTGAATATTGATGAGTGCAAGAATGATGAGACCATGACGAAGAATAAAATGCTAAAAATTATATGGATAAAGTTGATACCAAAATTAGCAGAAAACAAAAAAAAGATGGACCATTTAAATATACCGTCGGAATCAAGTGAGAAATTCCATATCTGAAAAGGAAAAAAGGTGTTAGATGATTAAGAAGTATGCAAAGGCGATGCAGATGCCCTAGCATAGAGGCAACCTAAGATGAAAACATGGCCTCAAATTAAATGTTGTTGCATGTAAGACTATTACATTGATCAGTCATGATTTCATTAGGCGGCATCGCAACTACCTAATGAGGTTAAACAACATTAATGCTAAAAGTATGATTTATAGAGACACCCCCCACTCCATCTTTATGAAACTTGTCTATATTCCATACACAAATGGAGTCACCACCGGACACTTGTAAGGTGGAGATGGATTCGAGTGATGAACAGAATGAACACTGTTAGAGTTTTTTCGGTTGTCATGATTATCTGTGACTAAAGATCATGTCTAATTTTATCTCTTGTTCGGTTGCCCTTTTTTCCTCAAAAGATCTATAACAATGTATGTTGAGCCGCGCGTG
Organism: Salvia hispanica; assembly: GCF_023119035.1. Lineage (NCBI taxonomy): Eukaryota > Viridiplantae > Streptophyta > Magnoliopsida > Lamiales > Lamiaceae > Salvia > Salvia hispanica. Next base: position 31,182,201 of record NC_062965.1, on the reverse strand, counting down.
ATCTATAATGTCAAGATTACACTGTATCTCACGATTATCCATCTCACTTCTATATATCTTAGAAAAACCCCATTTTGGTTTATCACGTGCATACTGCATTTTACTACTATTATCTAGTATAATGAATCAAACGACACATTAGGGAAGCTCGATAGTTAACCGTATAGAACCATGAAAATACAATTAGTGTAGATGCACTTATTTTTACTGACAAAATGATATTCATGTAAAATTTATCAACTAAAATTACGTATAGTACTTCATCCGTCCCATAATAATTGTCACTTTTTTCCATTTCGATTCGTTCTCCACAATAATTCTCACATTTCATTTTTTATCATATGGTAAGTAGGTCTCACATTCTATTAACTCACTTCACTCACATTTTATTTTAAAACTAATATAAAAAAGTGGGTCTCACATTCCACTAATTTTTTCAACCAACTTTTTTTTACATTTTTTAAAACTCGTGCCAAAAATAAGAGTGACAGTTATTATGGAGCGGACGGAGTATTAAATTACCAAATTGTAACATAATTTGTAAAAGTACACAATTTTGAAATGAGTAGTGATTTAGAGACATACTGTCTCTATGCCATAATACCCTTATGTCTCTATGCCATAATTATATTTTATATATGGACAAATATAACCAAATGCTATTTTTGGATAAAATCAATTAGCATGATCATTAGGGGGTGATCTAATTTCTATAATAAAGACTAATAAAGCTAACGGTGAAATTCAATAGAGTATATTATATATTTTACATAGGAATAACATAAAAATAAATACTCAAAAATCAAACTCTAATATTTTATATAAATCAAACTCAATAAATACTATAAAGTCAATTATTATTATTATTATTATTATTATTATTATTATTATTATAACTAATAATTTATTTAATGATATACTGAATGGAGTTTAAAACTCTAATATTTTATATAAGAAAAAAGAAGAAAATAATATAGGATTAGTATTTTTATAAAATGGATTCATAATTTATTCATTAAGTTCAAATCTCATAATTTATTCCCTTAGTTTTGGAACATTACGTTGAATAAAACATTTATGAATAAATCTCCCATTTCTCTAATATTCTACTTCTTTAGGTATATATTTTAATTTTAAATCATATCTTCCACATTTATATATATTCCATAATTAAGTTACCACATCCTTATTTAAGATGTAAGGGCAAAAAGGTAAATGTAAAAAAGTGTAGATTTAATTAAAAATATAATATAATATAAGATTACAATTTTAACCTCGTTATGGTATTATGGCTTGGAGACATTATGTCTCTAAATCATTTTTCTTTTGGAATATACAGTTTGTTGTATTATGGCACCTGCGAATTGTTCCTTCCGTAATGAATGTTTCTTAATTTCGTGAGCATTGAATGTGCACTTGATGTGCATTTGTACGGCTCCCAATAAATTGGTGCATCACTTGACTAAACATACTTTTAACAGTTGCCAATTTTGAGAAACCTATATAGTATAACACATGCATAGTATATTAGTATATGCTTTGGTCAAATTCCATGTTTCCAATGTGCTTGCATGAGATATCTCAAATAAAAATGTGACCGCGTGATCATTGATTTTCTATGTAAATATAAATGTATATGAGTTATTATTTTCTTATTATTTTCCTTGAAAAAGAATAAGCACACTGCTTTAAAAAAAAATTAAGGACTTCTGATAGTCAAAATTTGTGAACCACCAAAATAGCAATTCACAATAGAAATAACAACATGAAGCGTAAGAGAAAAACAAACACTCGATCGAAAACCACTATATAAGAAAAACAACGAACGAACACAAGAAAATAGAAACCAAGGGACACGAGTGCAACATATATACTGAAGTTATTAGCCAGAGAAATTTTATAATCACAAATAGCAAGAAACAAAAAACTCACAAAAGTAAACAACAACTAAGTCATAGCCATAAACTACGCATGTCGACAATTTATTATAGAATTTTAAAGAACGTTGTGTTGCACAAGTCACCAATGGCTTAATTAAGAAATATAAAAGCAAAGAGAATTTAATGGGCTAATTTACCTGAGCGATACTAATATCGATAGCTAATTTAAATGCAACAATCATTTACTAGAATGTAAGCAAGTTAATTAAGAGATCTAGTATGTTCCAAAGCTAGATAGCATTTTCCTCATTTTACATAAAAAAGAAATATTCGAATTAAATCCCCACTTGCAGCGTAGAGCCGTGCGAAGCCAACACTTGTTCCTTTACCTATCTTTTGCATTTATGGCCTTATTAATTATCACAAAGTTTAGGGGCTCACATGCAACTTAACTACTATTCTCAAATTTCTCTATCACTCATTTCACCCTATATATAACAAAAACCCTCCACATTTATGATCAAACTTCAACAACTCTTCTTTCTCCCTCTAAATATTTAGGCCAACCAATTACAGTATATTGTAAGTCCAACTGTCCTCTCTCACCTACTGTTTTATCCTGTTGTATCATATCGTATCGAAAATCACGGAGTCAATTTGTAATATAATTTGCATGTAAATTTTTTTCACAGTAAGAAATGGAGAAGACGAATAATTCGACGACGAGTCTCATACGGACGAAATCCGACCAGCTGGTGGAGACGATCGCGGCGGCGCTGGGCGCGATAAAATCTCCGGTGTCTTCCGGCGGCGATGCGGCGGCGGACGGCAGCGGCAACCTGTCGCGGATGTCGAGCCGGCGGCTGGCGGCGGCGTCGCCGGGGCGGGGCAGCGGCAGCGTGGGGAGGAACACTCACATTCGGAAGTCGAGGAGCGCTCAGATGAAATTCGACGTGGACGACTTGAACAGCGGCGCCGCCCTGAGCCGCGCCTCCAGCGCCAGCCTCGGCTTCTCCTTCTCCTTCACCGGCTTCACTGTCCCCGCCGACGAGATCGCCGATTCGAAGCCGTTTAGCGACGACGAAATCGGTCAGTCCTCTCTCACACATTTTACATGTGAAACTAACTAAAATTAACGTTGTTTAAATTTAAATTACTTTGAAATACATACTACTATTTAAATTTGGTAAACTATTTTATTTAATCAATAGATCAAAGGAGGATTAGTGATCGATAACGAACTTGTATTGACATTAACTAAGACCATAATGCTTCCAAAATGATCTGAATCCACATGGTTTTCCCTCTGCCAAAGGCAACTTATTAGAGCCAAACACTTAAATCTGGTTTTGTGCCAATATTTTCGATCTTTCCCATACGTATATTACTACTATTATTTGGGTAGTTAAATATAACTTAATTGATCAATATTTTATGCAAACGGAACTATAAAGAGAAGCAAGTTAAGTTTCTGACTAACTTAGATCAGTCTGTTTTCTAGGATAGATAACTCATCTATCTTAGAGTTATCTGACCTAAAACGACATAAAATGTGTGTTCTTATCATGTTTTCTAATATCAGATGACTAAAGCAAGACCTCTTTTCCTGTGATTCTTTCTTTCACTTCTATCTTGATATATTTATGCTTGCATGAGTGAAGACAGGTGAGGGGAAAGGCCATGTATGTTCATAAAGAAAAAAGAGGAAGGACACATGCATGAATCATGAATCTAGCCAAACCACTGGTCACGTTAAATTTTCATAATTTGGAGTTATTCATAAAAATAAATAAACTTTTCAAAAAAAAAAAGAGAATTGGTCCTAAACTACTTTCACAAAAAGCAAAAACAGGTTCTTTTGCTTTAAAGCAAATGGACCTGCATGAAAATGAAACTATTTAATTTTTCGGCAGTTTCCGATGATTCTGAATGGCATTTCATCTACAATTAATTCATATTTATATTTTCTTATAAATAATGAGGATGTTATAATGAGGCACTCAATTAATTTTTCCTGTTCATAATCATGAAAGAATATGAATATGATGGGACGAAAAATTCTGATGGTTGAACATGTAGGTACGTAAATGAAGGTGGTAGTCGTAGTCACCCTTAGTGTGTGACAAATGTTTTTGGAAGAAGCACAAATTTTGATTAAGAAATACTCCTACAATAAAATTAGGTATTTAGGATTGGGTGCGGGACACAAAATTCTCCACCAAATCAAATAATTGTACTACCATCTTATCCTATTTATTTATCTATGTACAATTGTAAGGTCCATACTTGTTTGGCCACCTCATGGGGTCCCTTTGCATTGCCAAGGACTCTCAGTACATATCATGTGTACTCAATTTTACGGTTTCATATTTTTACAATTTTATTTAATATTAATATAGTTTGTGATAACAAAAATATATTTTTACAATTTTATTTAACACTAATCAAATACTAGTAATTACATATACTTGTACTACAAAATCATTTAGATTTTTTTATTGCCTATTAAGCTAATTATTATTAATCTATAACTGAATTTACTTTAACTCGTAGCTAATAAAATAGTGAAAAATGGTTGCAGCTGATGATCTTGAGGCAGGCAGGCAAAAGAAGAGACTCCAAACAGAACCCACAATGCCAATCTACCTCAAGGTAATATACACATCATGAAACTCGATATAGAGTACACATGTCAAAACGCGATTGGTTGCGCCCAGGTACTTTCTAGAAGGAGCCGCAGATTAATTTGTGATGCCATCTATTTGGATGTTTATCTAGCTATAGATCACTGCAACTCAAATCTTACAATGCAGTAGTCACAATTATATGATCTTAGGCCTTAGGCCATAAATAAAATGACGACGACGACGATGATGATGCACTTAGACTATGTGATCAACTAGTGTGTGTTGTGTAGGACCCCAATTTCTTGCAATGGCCTTAAACAAGCACATCATATTCTTGTCTCCTAAAAATGTGCAGTTCACAGATGTAACATACAAGGTGATACTGAAAGGCATAACATCGACAGTGGAGAAAGATATTCTGTATGGGATCAATGGCTCTGTTTCTCCAGGGGAAGTTCTAGCCCTGATGGGGCCATCTGGAAGTGGAAAGACTTCATTGCTGAGCCTACTAGGAGGGAGGGTGAGAGAACCCGCCCACGGTGGCTCGATCACGTACAATGATCAACCATATTCCAAGTCCCTAAAGTGCAGGTAACTATCTAGTTTTAATATGGAATTCATGGCATCAAGCAAGTAATGACATTGGAAATCTCACAGGATAGGGTTCGTGACTCAAGACGATGTTCTGTTTCCTCATCTCACTGTGAGGGAGACGCTGACTTATGCAGCTCGGTTGAGGCTTCCAAAGACTTTGACGAAAGAGGAAAAGGATCAAAGAGCGTCGGATGTTATATACGAGCTGGGACTAGAGAGGTATAATTAATTAGGTAGCAAGTTTGAGCATATTTTGTGAAATTTACTGACCTTTCAGTATTTAACCAGCTGCCAAGACACAATGATAGGTGGCTCCTTTGTCAGAGGAGTCTCAGGCGGAGAAAGGAAGCGCGTGTGCATTGGAAATGAGATCATTATCAACCCATCACTCTTGTTCCTGGATGAACCAACCTCAGGCCTGGATTCTACCACTGCTTTGAGGATTGTGGACACATTGCACGACATAGCCGAGGCTGGTAAAACAGTGGTGACGACGATTCACCAGCCATCGAGCAGACTCTTCCTTAAGTTTGACAAGCTGATTCTTCTGGGCAAAGGGAGTCTGCTATACTTTGGAAAGGTGTCGGAAGCAATGGTTTACTTCTCATCCATAGGATGTTCCCCTCTTATTGCGATGAACCCTGCAGAGTTCATGCTCGACCTTGCAAATGGAAACGTAACAGACATCTCCGTCCCCTCAGAGTTGGAGGATAAAGTGCAAATGGGGAACTCCACAACAGAAACAAAGAGTGGAAAACCAGCTCCAGCAGTTGTGCATGAGGTAATAGATATTCATTTATATGATACGCAACGATTCAAAAAGAACAAACTCATATGTTACCATTCTTAAGCAGTATCTCGTGGAGGCTTATGAGACACGGGTAGCTGAAAGTGAGAAGAAGAAACTTAAAAACCCGACCCCAATTGATGATGAGATTAAGGCCAAAGTATGTTCTGCAAAGAGAGAATGGGGAGCAAGTTGGTTTGAACAATACTCCATACTATTCTGCAGAGGACTTAAAGAACGGAGGCACGACTACTTTAGCTGGTTGAGGGTAACTCAGGTTCTTGCGACCGCAACTATTTTGGGATTGCTATGGTGGCAATCTGGCAGCAATAACCCCAAAGAGCTGCAAGATCAGGTAACCAAACATGTGTCAGTAAATAGAATTCTATAACATCGTATACACATCAAGAGTATATTGTTTATTCTGCAAACGAAGGCATAATGAAATAAGTTGCTATAATAAGATATAAAGAACGGAGATTCAAACAAAGACAAGTAGCATGACACTTTTAGTATAATGAAATGGCTGAATCTGGTATGTTCATCAACAAGCTATAGAACAAAAAATTAATCTAAATGCAAAAAACTTTTACAGGCAGGGTTACTATTCTTCATTGCCGTGTTTTGGGGATTTTTCCCGGTCTTCACAGCCATCTTTACATTTCCCCAAGAGAGAGCCATGCTGAGCAAGGAACGAGCAGCGGACATGTACAGATTGAGCGCATATTTCGTGGCAAGAACGACAAGCGACCTTCCACTCGACCTTATATTGCCAGTACTTTTCCTCGTGGTTGTATATTTCATGGCAGGGTTACGAATGAATGCCGGTTCATTTTTCCTCACTGTAGTAACAGTTTTTCTCTGCATTGTAGCAGCTCAGGTACGCCCTTTCTCCATTTATGTGATCGTTATAGCAATTCGAATACATAACATGAAACAATAATTAGAGTAAAAACTGATGGCAGGGGCTGGGGCTAGCCATTGGTGCTACACTGATGGATTTAAAGAAGGCGACAACGTTGGCCTCGGTCACAGTGATGACCTTCATGTTGGCTGGAGGATACTTTGTGAAGGTAACCACAAACATTATGAAGTAAATACTTAAAATGGGGATAAAGTAGGAAAAATACTAATACTATAAACATTTTGCAGAATGTTCCGGTTTTTATATCGTGGCTTCGCTATCTCTCCTTCAATTACCACACCTACAAACTTCTCTTGAAAGTGCAGTACGAGCACATAAGTGACACGGTCAATGGGGTCAGAATAGACGACGGTTACAAGGAGGTTGGAGCGCTGGTAGCAATGGTGATAGGCTACAGAATTCTAGCTTACCTATCTTTGAGAAGGATGAAGCTCCAGCCGGGAGCTTAGGGCTCCATATATCCATATTGTTAACGGCTTCGCAACAGCTCAGTTTTTTGTTTTCAAGGCTTTTGTTAGCTAACAAATCATCTGGCCACAAGACTACTGAAACTCCTGCCTCTAAGAGGTTGCACAACTACGATTTCGCGAGATTAATTAGCATAAACTCATAGCATGGATTTCTATAAGATACTTTTGCAGGATCACTGAAAGACATGTTTCGAGCAAATTCTGACAAGTTCAAACAGTGCCGTGAAAGTTTTTCACCTTCTTTTCTAAGGCTATGTTTGGTTACTGGATTCTATTGAGAAGAACACATAGGATATGGTATTTTTAGTCAAGATGATTGTATATATTGTACTTAATGTTTTGCTACTTTTGCCATTCAAAACCAACACCCAAGATAAGAATCAAAATGTTCCTCATTTTGGGTTAATCAGTGTGTCAATCTCATCAATCTACATTGTATAATTAATTTCATAAGTAGACTACTTCAATAGTTTTACTAAAAAAAAGGTCCAAGGTAAAAAAGTACCTCAATCCGGTTTCTTCACTACTTTATCGATCAAGGAAAAGGTAGCTAACAACTGCTGATCGTATCTTATTGCTCTTCAAGTCTCAACATTTTTTATAGACTTTTCATACCTAGCTTCTCATGTTGATTATAATCAATACCAACATACATCAATCATTGATAATTTATATATGCACTAATACACAAAGAAAACAATTAAGAACGTATTGAAAATATTGCATCATTATGTTGTAGTTATACACAATGGAAGCATTATAAGTCGACTAATTATACTAAGAACATAGAATGATTGAAAATATTAGCAAAATCGCGATCGAAACTCTGAAAAATGGAATCATTACAGTCTATACAGATACAACAATGTTGTCGCGAGAAGCCCAGTAAAATATCTCAAGCAAATGCAAGATCGAGATTTTCACTAATTAAATGCCTATCAAAAGCATACCACTACAATACAAGCCATAATCATTTTATATTTTTGATGAATTTCTTTACTATATATGTTGAATGGAAACCACATAAAAGAAGTTATATATGTCATGAGACGATTTAATTACTCGTCAAATCAGACGACACCTATTTTTGATATGAATCCAACCGTAGGCGTCTCTCTTCCGTCCAGCGCATTAAAATGACTGCTCCCTTCCCTCTACTCTGCCATCACTTACGTTCCTGTCATCTTATTTTCTTCCAATGAATATTCTAATTATATGGTTTACAAAAAAATAATACTAGTACTATCACTCTTCATCACAAAAAATATCACTAATACAAATAATATCATCTCCACTCTCTATAAGTATTAAGAATCTCCATTCCAATTTCCAACGAAAAACAAACTCACTCTCAAAAATCATAATCATTCACTTACTATTAAAATTTCTCATACAATTAAGCCTTGTGTCACACTATCATCTTATTTAAACGATGACGCGGCTGGCAGAGGTCGTGGGCGGCACCACGGCGGAGTGCGCGGCGGTGTGCTGCTGCTGCCCCTGCGGCCTGGTGAACCTCCTCGTGCTGGCCACGTGCAAGGTGCCGGCGGGGCTCTGCCGGAAGGCGCTGAGGCAGAAGCGTCGCCGCAGGCTGTTGAAGAGGGGACTGCTGCCGTCGGCCAAGTGCACATCCGACGACAAGGACTTCCAGATTCACCCGGCGCCGTCGAGCGCGGAGGTGATGGAGCTCGATAAGGAGATGTTCGATCAGTTCTACAGCGGCGGATTTTGGAGGAGCTCATCGGGCCGAATGTGATTTCTCACGTTAGTTTTATTTTTGTGACAAACGTAATATAGGATAGGTATATTAATTGAAATAAATGGATCCCGACTTAAAGGAGATATGTATGGCGTCATTTGCCTTTGTTTCCATCTCTTTTTGTTAGTGGATCGGTGCTATTGTGTAAGTGTGATATTGTGTATGTGTGAGGTGGTTGTTTTTTCGCATGATAACAAATGTCACACATATCTCATTTAAAATTTGCGAATACACAATATGTTGCATACATTAAAATCATGGATATCACATATCAGATTAAGTGTGTTATGAGCGATAACGACGATCAAGCAATGGAGGTTGTAGAAGAGTTATCAGATAGTGCAATCCTAGTTACTTAGGTATCTTTATTTTAATTAGTACAAATGAATTATGGATCGTGTTGAATATTGGACTCCTTGCCTTAGGCTGTTAATAATATTTGCTTGGACTATTTTTTGTTGAGTTTTCAATTGTTATGTGGCCCAAATATAGGCTGGCCCGATTTACTTACCAGGCGCGCTGGATGGATGCCACCTGGCACCTCCACGCGGATGATTTTGACGAGAAAGAATTGACATTTATACTCTTAAAATTTATTTACTAATTATTAAAATTCAAAATATAATTCACTTGGCAATATTTTAACCATTAGGCTTTTAATCTAGTGGCTAAGAATTGATTTTAATTTTGGTTGCTAATTAGTCATTTTTTAAAAGTTATAAATTTTAAAATTATTTAATAATAAAATAATTAGATTCCAATCAATATGATTATCTGGTTTGATGATCGTAGCACTAAGAAATTAAGTATATATCATGTAGTTATTTTTTATAAATTGTAAATATATAAATAATATAATAATAAAATATGAATCACTATTTTACTATTGTTTTGTTTGGTAATTATAATTATAAGAAATTAAGGATATATGCATGTAGTTGCAAATGATTTAATAATAAAATTATTGGATTTAAATGATTATGGTTATTTTGTTTGATGGTAATACTAATAAATTAATTACATATACATGTAGTCATTTTCTATAAGTTATAAATTATAAAATTATTTAATAAAAAATAATTGAATACGAGATACAATTATTATTTCTTTGGAGGATAATGATATGCTCGGATTTTACACTGTTTTAAGGTCATTATTTGGTCCGTTTTGAGTGTCAAAGTTGCATACTTGTCCATAAATTGCATATTTTATCTATTTTGGTATTTTGACGTGTTGTGTGAGAAATGTGCAAAAATAAAACCTAAAAGATAGCTAAAAGTCGAAGTTGGAAATCTAAAGCATTCGAGAGGTCCAGCGGTCCGCTGCAACCCAGCCAGCTACCGCTGAAAGAGCGGTCCGCTTCGGAAAATTTGAGCTGAAAAAGAGGACACGTCCAGCGACTGCTGGGTTGTGTACAACGACCGCTCCAGAAGATCCAGAAGCTACTGAATACATTGCAGCGGCCGCTAAACAACGTGCAATGGCCTGCTGGGGAAGAGCAGCTCACGGATTTGACCTACTTTCTCTCTAAGATTTACCATACTGTGCTGAATATTTGTCATAATTGTGGGGCACGAAAATAAGGCTATAAATACCCCCCTCCCCCCAAGCTTCATAAAAAAGGAGACCTTTTTGCTGCATAATTCCAGAGTAAGAATACTTTGAGATTTTTCCATTGTTCATCAAGTCCAAGGTGTTTGCTGAAGAGTGCAAGAGAAGATCAAGGCTACAAGGATTCAATGATGTGTAACTAAAAGGAGGCCTTTTTGCTGCATAATTCTATAGCAAGAAAACGATACAGTTAATTGAAAGTGGGGACATCGTGGGGGTCTAATTGAGCTTTTAGGAGTTATAACTCTAGGATTGACGCTCCTAGTGTCTGTAATCTACTTTGTGCCGCATGGGCAATACATATGTGACTCGTTCTAGTGAAGTATGAGGTGTTGTAGTTGGAATTTGTATACAATAGCTGTGAAAGCACATCCCGGGAATTCCCTTATCGCATCTGAATTCTCTCTGTGTTTTATCTGCAATCATTGTTTTCTTTGCTTTTACAAGTTTTTATTTTAAAAAATCCAAAACCTTTTGATTCTCCAAATAGTAAAAGAAGCTTATTAGAAGATAGTCAATTTGTGTTCGTTTTTCTTGTGCTCAATATCTGGTACTAAATTAGCTATATTATATATCATTACACTTGAGGGATTATTTAGTGCTAATAAAAAGTGCATCAGATAACTCTAGGAAATTATGTATATATACATGCAAGTAGTACTTTTTAGATTTAGAAATTTAAAATTTATATTTAATAATAGTATAATTTAATGCAAATCACTCTGATTATTTCATTTGATGATCATAACATTAAGAAATTAAATATATATGAACATGAATGACACTAAGACAATAAGTAGTTTCTATAAGAGTAAAGGCCAAAATTGGTCCTAAACATATGCTCATTTTATGATTTTGGTCCTAAACTTTATCTTTTGTATTTTTTGGTCATGTACATTTCAAATTAATCACAATTGGTCCTCCGTTAACAATTTCGTTAATTTTATAACGGTAACGAGTTTAACCCAATTTTGACCGATTAAAGCTCTTAATTATGATTTTTAACTCACTAATTATATCATTAATTATTATTCTAATTTATTGCTCCTAATAAAACAAAACAAATATATTAACAATAAATATACTAAAAACAAATGAAATTAAAATAACAAAATGAAATTAAAAAAAATTCCCAAACACTTGGCCAAAAACGAATCGTCTTCTGACTCTCCCCTAGAGGTGGCCAAACCAAACCGGACCACCGGTTAACCGCCGATTTCCAACCGGCGGTTCGGAACCGGAACCGGAACCGGACGACGGTTCCGGTTCGAAATCCGGTTACGGTTACGGTTACGGGCCGGTTACGGTTCAAAAAATAAGCAACCGGAACCGCCGGTTAACCGGGAATATGTAGCCGTTCGCCGGTAGGTTCGTAGGCTTGCAGGCGTAGGTCTGAAAAAGGACGGTTAACCGCCGGTTCGTGTCAGAAAACCGGTTTTGGTTTTGCTTATGATGACCCCGATGCTCAATCACAATTAGCCGACTTATACGGCTACGGCACAGGCTCAAGCTCAAGGCACACCTCAATGGGATCGGTAAGCGAGTTAGATTTTTATTTGGAAGCACGCCACCATACTTTCAGTGATGCAGGTCCTACACCCGCCCAAATCGACGTCCTAGAGCGGTGGGGAACACACGAGAAAGATTATCCCATACTTGCGTCAATGGCTAAGGAGATCTTTGCAGTCCCGGCTTCCACCGTTGCCGTCGAGTCCGCTTTCAGTGTTGGAGCATGTGTCTTGGACGTGAGAAGAAGCAAACTCTCCGCGAGAAATATGGAAGCTGTGATGTTACTTGATGATTGGGGAAAAGCTGCAAAGAGAGCGCAAGAACCAGATTGGGATGCTCGTGAAGAGAGTGAGGAAACCTTCACCGACACCGAGGATGAAGGTGAAGAATGAAGGCCAACCGCCGTCAACCGCCAACCAACAAGGTAAGCAAGGTAAGAGAACTACGTGGACTTTGATTCCACAATGCAATTTAGCATTAAGGATACGTAGGCACCTCAACTTAAATTTTAAATTTAAGTTGAGCTTAAGTCCTTTTCCTTTTATTTCTTTTTTTTTTCCTAATTGTTTCAACTTTACTTTTAATATGTTTTTTGTAAATTGTAATTTTGTATTTAAATTTTAAATTCAAGTATATAGTTGTATTGTTGTATTTTGTAACTTGTAAGTTGTAAGTTGTAACTTGTAATTGTATTGTAGAAATTTACATTCAAAGTTTCAAATCAATAAAATTGCAATTCTTTATCGTTATCATTTATCGTTATCAATTATCTTTGGATTTTACTATAGAATTTAAAAGTTATAACTATAAAATTTAAAAATTTACGATTCCACCAATCGCCGAACCGGAACCGGCGGTTTTTGAACCGTGGCCACGTCTACTCTCCCCTCTCCCTCCCACGACGAATCACACTCTGTTTACTTTTGTTTTATTAAACTTTCTCTGTTTTATTTTTGTTTTATTTTCCTTTTAGTTTAATCAATTAGTTATAATTCATTTTCGACACCAAAAGCTTAGTTTTGATAATTTATTTGTGATTATCTGAACTTGGTGGGCAATAAGAGATCAATATCCTTGCCGCCGGATTCAATCCCAATCCGAGCTTTTCTGCATTGCCTCTTTCCGCAAAGTTAATTCTATTGAATACCTCTAGATTTTAGCTGCAATCACCCCTAATTATTGAGGGCATCCACAATGGCGGCGAGCGGGCCGGCTAGCCGATTCCCGGCGCTGGCCGGTCCGCTCGCCGAACCATTGCTGCCGGCTAGCGCCAAATTGGCGAGAAAATAGGCGAGCGCTGGCTGATTTTGCGTCGCTGGCCGATGCACTCGCCGATTGGCTCGCCGCCGTAGTAGGCTGGCGACCGGCGAGCGATCGGCTAACTGTGTTTTTTTTTTTTTTTTAATTTTCTAAACACTATACATAAGTGATTTGAACATCATTTTCATTCGCAACACTTGTTTTAACGAGTTTTCTCTCTCTAAATTTTTGTGCAAGTGCAATATCACGAAATGGAGAACAACAACGACTCTCCTCCAGTGATGAGCGGGTCTCAAACTCCCATGGAACCGATGGGTGGGTACTAAAATATGTACCAGTGGCAGCAGATGATGGCCGCGATGGCAGCCGGGGATAGTGGGATGCCGGGCGGGCAGGGGATGCTGAGCGTAGAGGTGCCCACGGTTCAGGAACCGCCGGTTCCGGTTCGGAACTGCCGATTCCGGTTTTAGAAATTGTTGAACCGGAACCGAACCGCGAGGGTGTTTCGCGGTTAAGGTTCCGGTTCCAAAACCGCCGGTTTCGATTTCGGTTTCGGTTCCAAACCTGCGGTTTTTCACGGTTCCAAAACCGCCGGTTTCGGTTTCGGTTTCGGTTCCAAACCGCCGGTTTTTCACGGTTCCAAACCGTCGGTTTTTTGCGGTTCTGGCTTGATTTCACTATTTTCCGGCCATTTTTCGCAGTTCCGGTTTGAAACCGCGCGGAACCGGCGGTTCCGGTACGGTTTCGGTTCGAAAAAATTTGAACCTGAACCGAACCATGGTTCAAAAATCGATGGTTTCGGTTCGAGTAAATTCTCAAGGTTTCGGTTCGGAACCGTAACCGACGGTTACAATTTCGGTTTTAACCGTCGGTTCGGTAAACCTTGACAGGTCTAGGCTGAGCGGGCGGATGATGCCGGGTGGGGGGGGCGGGATGGCGAGGGGGATGCATCACTGCAGGATTCTAGGTGCGGCCGGTGGTGCAGCCATGGGAGGGGTCAAATGTCTATCGCCCCAGTCTTGACTTTTTTACTGCGTCTTCCTACACATCGACCTCGGTGGAGACTCAATTCACTGGAGATGACACTTTCTCCCTAGAGGAGTTGTTGGTACCGGGCGTTCGATACGAAGACACTCCCATTCATACGGAAGGGAGTAGGTTAGGGGGCGGCGGGGCGCACCGAAAAAGAAGTGGCAAGGGCAAAAAGGTGGTAGGTGAGTCGTCGCAGCCGGCTGATGACGACGAGCTAATGCGGAGGAAGTGGACGGATGATGAGAACGTCGCGCTGTTCAAGGCTTGGGTGTCTTGTTTGTGATGATCCCCTCATTTCAAACAATCGGAGGATCGCCAACAAGTGGGCTAAAATTGCAGCAGTCTACAAGAGGAATTGCCTGCATGGGAAGGCATACAGCGGGGAGGAGTGCCGGAAAGGGGTGGGGAAGGAATCAGGGCTGCGGTCTCACGATTTGCGGGCATGTTCACCAACGCCCTCCGCATGAAGACCAATGGCCAAACTGACGGACTGCAGGAGGATAGCGGAGAGAGCATTCCCCGTGCCAGGGCTGTATAAGGAATTCACCTACTGGAACTGCTATCTGGTGCTGATGGATTCCGAGAAGAACCGGGCGGGTGTCAATGCTGGCTGGCCGAAGAAGCAGCGGCTGAACCTCGTCGGCGACCATAGCAGTAGCGGTGGCTCCCACAAGCTCCCCGACGATGTTTGGGAGTTCCCGACTCCTCCATCCTTCGCTCGCCGCACTCGCCCAGTTAGTCAAAGGAGGGCGCAACGGGTAGCTAGGAGAAGCGCCCGGGGGTCCGAGGAGGTCCAGTCGGCATTCCCCCCAGTGGCAAGTCGCCAGCCGAGCTCGCCTGCATCGGGCATCAAGCGACGCAGCTGAGAATGCATAAGATCCATAGGTAAATGGAGGGCGGCAACTGACCCCGTGGATAAGAGGTTTCTTCATGACCTCATCGAGAGTATGCGGGTCGATTTGGCGGCCGCCACGGCAGAGGCGGGGGGCTCAGATGCGGCCTCACATGCGGCAGATTTGGGTGCCCCGGGTAGCGGCGAGGACGGCGAGGAGTAGAGTGAGACGGTGGCTCGTGTGTGGAAGCTCAGTTTTTTTTAGTATGTAATTTTTTTAATTAATGTACTTTATTTTATTTAAATGAAATTAATGAATTTTCCCATATATGTGTCGTAAATTTAATTTCGTATTTTGTGTTTAATTCTGTAAATTTAGTTGTTTTTTACTTTTGATTGTTGTGGCTAGCCTATTGCTTGTCTAGTTGTTTGTCCTGAGATGTGGTAGGAGGAAATTTAGTGCTGATGATGTGGCAGGAGGAGTTTGTGGCTAGCCTATGGGCCAATGGCTAGCCTATTGCTATTGTGGATGCTCTGATGGCCCCTCAAAGTAGGAGACGCCTCTCGCTACTCATCCTCCTCCTCTCCCTCTCCTCCCTCTTCCTTTCTCCCTCCGCTCCCTACCCCTAAATCCAGCATCTCCGCTCACTCCCAACCCCATCCCCTCAACCCAACTTCACATTTCTCATCAAAGTCCTCACCTTTGACCGCCCCGCCTCTGTCTCCCGCTGCCTCAACTCTCTCGCCAATTCCCACTAAGATGCCGCTGACAAAATGGTGTTTTTTTTTTTAAATTGAGAATCTTATTATAGCTGGAATGTGGTTTCAATAAATACAAGTTAAAAAATGGAAATATATATGTGCATAAAGAGTAAAAATAGCGAGAAAGATGGGAAGAATGTGTGGGATAAATGAAAAATGATTAGGGAATTAACTAGGGTGTAAATAATCAGAATTAAAAGTCTAATTTGATCAAAATTGAGATTAAACATGTTGACCGTTATTTTTTAACGAAACTGTTAACGGAGGACCAATTGTGATCCGATTTGAAATGTACAGGACCAAAAAATCCAAAAGATAAAGTTTAGGACAAAAAATCATAAAATGACCATATGTTCAGTACCAATTTTGGCTTTACTGTTTTTAGAAATCTAAGAATTATAGCATTATTTTCGTTGTATAATAACACTAAGATATTATGTACTACTAGGATCATACCCGCGCGATGCACGGATAGATTTAATTTCAGCACGATAAATTTATATTTTGAATTAATTACTTTAAATCAGATACAACCATGTTATCTAGAGGTTAAAAATTATAAACGTGTAATACAATTTAAATCTACAATCCCAAAAATTAAAATTAAAAAACTTTAGAAATCAACTAAGCACTTAACGTATTGCATATAATTATATTGAATGTGCATTATTCATAAAGTAATTCAAAACTTTCAATGACCACTTTCTTATCTATGCAATAAAACAACAATCATAATTTTATATTATATTAATGGACATTATAAATACTCTTGTATCATTCGTATCAAAATATTAACACACAATAAAAATAATATAATACTAGTTCTTAAGTTTTGGAAAAATTCTTTGTAAAAAAGATTAACATGAAAATCACAAGTATCATCGACCTAGTATATACAAAACAAAATTTTCAAAACAATTAATCTCTTTGGAAAAAATAATACTCCACATATTTCTTGCAATAATTGTACATGAAATTTATTTCCAAGACTAAGCCCGACATTTAAAACTCTAAACCCAAGCCTAAACATAGATACAAATTAAATAATAAAAGAAATCTTAACAAAAAATAAATACAATGTCACTTCTTCTTCTTCTGCAATATTGTACTTCCACCACACTACATCTTAAACTCGTTTCCTCTTTTATAATAGAAATGAAGTACATATAGATATGTTAATAACAATTCTCGAAATAAACTACAAATCTTATACTTACATGAAATGATTTAAAGTTTATGCATAAACAATTGCCTCCAATGCCACAACTCATGTAGTGTATATAATGTTATGGTTGGTATACTAAAAAACATGTTTCGAGCAAGTTCGGGAGAATAGAATCTTACTTTTGTATGCAAAAACTCTACAATCCACTTTTAACTCGATTAAGTATTATTCGAGCAGTTTTGTACGAATAGAATCAGTATATTATTACATTGTGTCTATTTGTGCATTTTTAAGATGTTTTATAAACATTTAAATGTATAAGAAGCAAAAAGAAGTCTAAGTCTTTTGCTTAGTAGACTGGTTGTAGGCGACGTCCACTTTAAGGTAACACAGTCGGTTCTATGCAATGCTTTGCAAAAGAAAAATAAGAATTTCACAACCCAGGTAGGATTACACTACCTATCGTGAAAGGTTGCAATTTTAGTCCGATTATTTCTAAGGGCATCCACAATTGGACGCCCTAAGCGATGCCCTATGCACCGCCACGTCAGCATTTTTTCCTTCTCCTATTCCACCTGCAGTGGGGCGGACTATAGCCCGCCCTAAGCGACGCCCTAAGCATTTCACTATTTTGTATTTATATTTTTATTATGTTTGCATTGTAAATAAAAATAATAAACAAATAAAAACAACACAATTAAAGGGAAATTCTAATTTTACTTAATTAAAAAAAAATTACAAAATAAGAAATAAAAAAAAAAGCACTAAATACAAAAAAAGGAGGCTAGTCTAGAGAAATCCCAACTTGCGGCTGAGGCCATCGATCATCCGCTGGATGCGGTTGGTCGCCTGCATGAGGGCGGTGTGCGCGTCCAACAACGTCCGGTAGTCGGAGGAGGCCGCCAAATCCGCGTACGCATGGGCCGCGGTCGAAGTCGCGGACGGCGTCGAACTCGGGGTCGGCGACGGGGCTTGCTCTCAGAGGCGGCGCGACGGAGGAGGATGTGGCCTTGCCCTTGCCCTTGGCAGCCTTGACGCCAGGGGGACGCCGGGAGGACATCGGTATGCCGGAACTCTCATCCTCGAACACCGGACTGTTGAGGTCCATCGGAGACGTGCCGCTATCGCTACTTGTATAATCATTGAAGGTGCACTTCGACGCCCTCCTCCTCGCCGCCGTCGATTGGGGAATCACACCACCGACGAACTTTTGTTTGTCCCTCAAGAGCGCCCAGGACTGGTAGTGCTTGAAATCGCCGTACAATGAAAT